>NC_058409.1:125413063-125703899 GCF_002201575.2 Neomonachus schauinslandi
GACGGGGAGTGAGCGTCGCCTGAGTCCAGACACAGCGAGGCATTTTTGGTGGAAACCACAGAGGCTCGCTTATAAGGGCCACGGAAGGAATGAGAAGGGCGAAACAATGACCCTTTAAAAGAAAGCTGGGATTTGTGGAAGGTGCAGCCAAGGAAACCCTTGGAACCAAGCTAGACAAGTAGCCGCTAGCCAGTTGTGGAGCGAATAAACATGCTTCCGCACTAGGAGGGGGCGCACGATGGTAAAGGACTGAGTAACAAATTCTCTCGGCCGCGGGACGCTTTCAGACCCTGGTTGCAGCAGGGCGCTGGCGAAGGGCGAGAGAGGAAGAAAAACCCAAGCGATTTGACAGCACCTGTCGGACTGGGCACTCGGGAGCTGCAGGCCCAAACGCCCCTCCCCCAGGCTCCACCACCCCCCTCGGACCTCTGTATTCACCCCGCGACCGCGAAGGGAGATGGTCAAAGGTTGTCGCAGCCAAACGGTGCACACCCGGGCGAATCCCCGCGGGCGCGGCCTCCCCGGGTCCTCGGTGCAGCAGGGGGTAGTAGGGTCCGCAGAGGAGCGGACGGGTGTGTAGGGAGAGCCGCCCAGAGCGGTTGGGTTAGGGCCGGAATTCCGGGGCGCACTCCTGCTCACCTCGCTCACTCGCCTGGATGTAGCGCACTATGTCGTCCAGGTCCAAGTCTTTGGTCTCATCGAAATTGTAGGCGGACGTGTACAAGCCCTCCTCCTGGAAGACCTCGTGGACCCCTTCGAGGGTGAAGTAGCAGTTCCGCTCCAGCTTGTCATCGCTGTAGACCAGTGCGGCGCGGCTCCACTGGTGGTGGCGGAATAGGGCGAGCATCATCTCACCCATCTTAGCGTATGCGGGCGCCACGCGCGTGAGGTGCGAGTACTCCGTGTCCTTGTGCTGGAAGCCGGCGGCCAGTGCCCCTGCCGACAGCATAGGCAGGTCCCAGTGCGACGCAAGCCGGGCCACGGGAGCTGCTGCGTACTCGCACACCGGCCCCAGGATGAGATCCGGCTTGGCGCCGCGCGCCGCTGCCACGCGGTCCACCAGGCTGAAAAGTGCGCGGTTGCCGCAGTCCGAGTCTTCGTAGGCCACCTGGAAGCGAGTGCCGGGTGGCAGAAGCCGCCGCTCGGTCCCGTTGCTCTCCACGCTGCGCAGCGCGTATTCGATGGCCGGCCGCACCCGGGCCAGGGAGAACAGGTACGAGTCGTCCTGGGGCAACAGCACCAGCACCTCGATCTTCTGCGGCTGCAGCGCTTCTCTCTCCCGGCGCCCTCCGCCGAGGCTGGCGCCCCCGCCGCCACCGCCACGGGTGCTGCCGACCAGCAACGCCCAGACAAGCAAGACGCACGCGGAGAAAGTGAGCACCAGCAGGGACGGCATCGTGCCGCAGGAAAGAGCCTGCCCTCGCTGCCGACTCGCCCTCTGCCCCCCACCCACCCTTCCTCTTTCCTCCCCACTCTTCTCTCCGAGGTCCCTGCGCCCCCTTGGGCGCTCTAAGAAAATAGAATACCCCCTTCGCCAAAAGACAGAGAGGAAGAGTCTTTCTTTGCAGTGTCACTCGTTTAAAAAAAAAGAGAGAAAGAAAAGGAAGAAAAAGTTCACCGCGTGTAAACCTGTACGCCTGTAATATATTTATATATATATACTTATAAATATATATATATATTCGCCCTCCCTTTATATATACTATTTTGCTTAGAGGTGGCTTCTTATTTGGGCGTTGCTAAGATTGCTTTTGAAAGCGTATTTGTAAAAGAAAAAAAAGTTAGACTTGTCCAAGTGCTTGTAATTGACGGTGCATCTCCCCCGCGTTTGATCTCATTGATTCGCGCCGGTTCCTGGATCCATAGCCCGCGTTTAAATAGCGTGGCAGCGGCGGAGCGTGTTACCACACAAGGCGCTCCGAGGCTGGGCTTGTATTTCCAGCGGGTGGGGTGGGTGGGGGTGGGGAGTGGTGGGGGCTGGGCTGGGGGAGCCTCTCATTAACATTCTTACATCAGGGCTCCTCCCCACACCCCTACCTTCCCACCCCTCCCCGGTCCCTAACCCCAACAACTCCCAGCCAGCCCCCGGCCTTGTCCTTAAAGCCGCAGTCGCCCACGTCCGCACCGGCGGGAGTCCCCCGCACACCGCACCGCCTCTGGGGTCCCCCGCCTCACCCTGGCTCCGCACGCGGCAGCGCCTTCTCCAGCTCCAGGCTTTAAAAAGGGAAATGTGTATGAAAGTAAATGAGCGCAGGCACACACACTGTGCAAAAAACAACAGGATTAGAGGAAGGGGGTGGTCCTAGAAATTTGTAGTTTCGTTGCAAAAATCGGTAAATCCCGCTCACTCTCACCTCTTTCTCACTCCAGCCAAATTCCCTCCTGACGCGGTAACTCGGGGCGGGCACCCGACCTTCCCAGTCCCCTGGCACAAAGTCAGGGAACAGGGACCAAGGTCCCAGTGCAGACGGCTCGATCGAGGACCTAGAACTCCCGGCTAGCCCAGGCGGTACTTGCACCCCTCCCTCCCCCGCTCTCCCCTGCCACGCGCCCGCGTCCTGCCTCTGGGCCGCGCGGTTCGCGCTGGAGTCGCGGCGTTTCCAGGATTCCAGGGACCCAACGCAAAGACCCTCAGCCGGCGAGCTGCAAGCGGAAAAGAGAAACTTGTTGCTCCCAAAGGCGAGCGAAGAGTTCGGCTTCTGGAGGTGGCGAATAGTTTGAAGAGCATCTCCGAGGCGTCCTCAAGGTTTTGTTTGCCAAACCAGGGAACTAAAGAGACCTCCCTATATCGTCACCCGAGGGTCTCTTGAGTGCAGGAGCACCGTCCGTTCCAACCGCTTCTCTTCGCGGTCGCGAGAGACACTGTGCTCGCGGTCCTGCACTGCCGAGAAATGTCCTGTGTCGGAGACCTAGTCTTGCCACTGGTCACAGCCACAACAGCAGCGGAGACAAGGATGGAAACGGCCGTGAAGTCCGTGGCCAGAGGGGCCTCGCGGGAGTCCTCCACGCTACAGGGCAGGTCCAAATGGAACTTGACCCTCTGAAAGTGACAACACACCGAAGTCATTTGCAGTGCGAACGTGCTACATTGGACTGGGGAATTCTGATACTTAAGTGCCGCAAATTAAAATAAATTGAAAATGTTTTTAAATGGACTTTCATTAGACTGTGTCCACGAATTTCTATTAGTCTTAGACCAACGCCCTCTTTCGGCAGAAACTTGCAGCCGGCTGTTATCGTTGATGCCACCGCCCCAGGCGCTGCGTTTGGTTGGTTTGCTGTTGGTTGTTCTTTCTTTTCTTTTTTCTTTTCTTTTCCATGCTTTTCCTTTCTCTTCCTTTCAACATGGAGGCCCCAAAAGAGCAATCGTTCTCATTTGTAACAGTGAAAAGGCAAATTGGGATTACAGGAGACGTGGCAACTTTAAGCAACAGCGCTGGATGCCAGTTACAGCACCTCCTGAACGCTCTTTCTGGCACCGGAAATGTAATTATGGACAACAGGTCACCTTCTGGGTCTTTTAGATTTCAGATTATGTACTATGATCCCTGAATCTTCAAGTAGGACCTTTCTACTCCTACAAGAACTCTCATTTATTTAATGAGAGCTGCTAATCAATAGCAAAAGAGGCATCTTTATAAAATTTTAATTCTACAAAGAGGGTAATTTGCACACACTGGAAATTGAGATTTAGCACTTCACAGCAATTAAACCCTCCCTGAACTCCTGGGAAGAAAGAGGGAGGGAGGGAAGAAGGAAGGGAAGGAAGGAGGGAGGGAGGAAGGGAGGAAGGAAGGAAGGAAGGAAGGAAGGAAGGAAGAGAGAGAGAACAGGACTAAATCACGAATTCCAAGGGTCTTAATGGATTTCCAAACTGGTTGCCAGGAGACATGAAGGAACCAAGGTTTCCTATTACTGCTTTCTGTGCCCTGTGTCTGGAGAACACGGGCCAATGGGGATATGATTCTGCACACTGGGTGGTGTGGGCTTAATAGGAGAGTCTGGGGTTTCAGTGGCACCGGTCGTGATCGCTTCTGCCCCAGTCACACTGAGGGTCACACCCAGGGCAGTACGTTTATGTTTGGTTATCATAGCCTCTCGGTGGCCTTTGGATCAGCGCTCTCAACTTCCAGCTTGTCACTCAAGGGCACCGACAAACCAAACTGTGGAAAGGAAGAGCCCCCAAACTAGAGACAGAACCAGAGAAGCCAGCGTTACTGCCCTTGCTGGTGCTCAAAGCACCCCTTAAATTGTTCCAGTGAGCAGAAGTTGGGGTTTTTTTTAATGGAGGTATAATTGATATGTAACATTATATTAGTCTCGGGTGTACTACATAATGATTCCATATTTGTATATATTGGGAAATGGTCACCACAATAAGTCTAGTTATAACTTTCATCACCATGCATGGTTACAAAAATTTTCTTCTTGTGATGAGAACTTCTAAGATCTCTTTGCAACTTTCAAATATGCAATGCAGTCTTAACTATAGTCAACACGCTATATCTTACCTCCCCAGGACTTATTTTATAGAAATTAGGATTTTTAAAGAAAAATTTTAATTGAAAATGTGTACATTATAGGAAGTAATAGAAGTATATGAATTTTAATGTTATGAGTTTGTTTACTTTCCATCAAATTATATTTTTTCCAAGCAGCTGAAAGTCTATGTAAATTTCTTGAATACCATGAAGTTCTCCAATCATAGAACTGGAAAAGATTTTAGAAGTCACCACACTGACACCCTCACTCACTAGATGGTGAATTAAGGCCAAAGAATAAAAATGAGGTACTTAAATACATCCTTGTCCCTGAGAGTATTTTAAAATGGGATTGAATTAGAAATAAGCATGTACCACCTATTATACCATGTAAGAGAGGTTTGGAGACAAAGCTAATTTTCATTAAGTAATAACATTCTTTGTATTAAAATTTTATTTTATATGCAGCTAAGTTTTGAGGTTTTACAGCACACTAAGCTAATTATTAATAGAGTATAATAGAATTTTTACAGCACTATAAACATAAAGATGGATCAAGCCAAGAAAGAAGGAAAAAAGAAAAGAAATAGAAATAACTCATCCCTTAGGGTCAATTTCTAAACACTGTTCCTTTCAAGTCTGTAAAACAGTGAAATGGGAAAAAAAAAAAAAGATCCCTAACCTTTTCACTTAGTACATTGTTTCTGGCAACAATTGCTGAATGAAAACAAAAGAAAGTTACAGGGAAATGCTGAAAATAAAATTAACCAAATGAAAGGCAATGTGAGCTCTAAACAGGATTATTACAAAAGCTAGTTGACTCTTATATAGGATTTAGAAATGTTTTCCTCCATATCCACAAACTATATTTTTGAACTTGAAGTTACTAAAATAAGGTGACCAGTTTTCTATATTCAGTTGTTTCTTTGCCTGCTCTTTGAAACGTCCGGTGTCTGTATGTTAATTCTTCTACCACCAGGAAAGACAGCATGATCCAGAGAACCCCAACATGCCATTCTTTGAAATGTGTTAGAAATGCTATCATAAGGAAGTTTTCTCCACCAATTTTAACAGTCTGTATGACCTTCTCCCTCACAAACCCAGTGGCAACCTCTCAAGTAAGAACCTTTCCAGATTTTCACAGAGAACATCTTCTCCCTCCTGAAGCCAGTCCTGAGGTCACAGTAAGGGACAGTAAAGGATCCCTGTGAAGCCAGCAGCCCACAAAGAAAATACCTTCTGGGGACAGAATTGTTGAAAACACACTTCCCCCTAGAGGCAGAAAAGATGAAAGAATATTATGCACAATTCCGAACATTTCTGTAATTTAATGAGTATTGAGGTTTTAGTTTTAACATATAGCTGATGTTTTAGAGGGAACCATTCAAGACCTGGGAGAGGAATCAGTGAATGCCAAAAAATTAAATTACAACTTTGCCTCTGGGCTTTATCTTTCCTCAAGCAGGGACTCTATTCATTGACCCCTTTTCTTCTATTTTACAAATCTGTGATTTTTTTCCAGCACTATAAAAAATAGCAATTACATATTTTTTCCATTTAAATGTATGATTCAATTTCACCAGAAACTGCGGCTAAAGATGGGCTTGAGGGATTCTTTTGAAAACAACTCTAACAGACTTACATTCTTAAGGTCAGATTTGTTTCTGTCTTACTGTCCCCTCTTAGGTTCCCATTAGCCACAATCTCTTTTCACTTCTTCGAAGATGTCCTGAGACAAAATGACATTAGAAAGACTTGGGTGGCTCAGTCGTTAAGCGACTCCCTTCGGCTCAGGTCGTGGTCCCAGGGTCAGCAGGAAGCCTGCTTCTCCTTCTCCTGCACTTGTGTTCCCCCTCTCGCTGTGTCTCTTTCTGTCAAATAAATAAATAAATAAATAAATAAATAAATAAATAAATCTTTTTTAAAAAAAGAAAGAAAGAAAGACTTCTGAAAAACGTAGAGCTACTGCTCTGGTGTAACCTGAGTACCGGGCTGGGGGCCGGGCTTCCCAGGGGCATCCTAGGGAAAGAGCACCCCCATAGAACCCTCCCAGCGCTTAGGCAGGTTATCACCTCACCTGTTTGACCTTCAGTGTCCTCACTGGCCTCGATTTTTCTTGCTTCTACACGGGAGATAATAATATTGTCCTGGTGTTGCAGAAATAAGGATCAGAAAAAATAGATGCAGGATGCTTTGTATCCCATAGGAAAATAAATGGCAGCTCTCGTTATTAAATTCCCTCTAATGCCTGGTAAAGAGTACTAGACCAAGTAAGTGTTCAATAAATGTTTATGGAATGAAAGAATTAATTCAAAACCCGAACTGGTGTGGCTTTTGGTGTAACTTGCTTGGAATTATCTATCGACCTTACTTAATAATGTTTGTTTGGGGGGCGCCTGGGTGGCTCAGTCGTTAAGCATCTGCCTTCGGCTCAGGTCATGATCCCAGGGTCCTGGGATCGAGCCCCGCATCGGGCTCCCTGCTCGGCAGGAAGCCTGCTTCTCCCTCTCCCACTCTCCCTGCTTGTGTTCCCTCTCTCACTGTGTCTCTCTCTGTCAAATAAATAAATAAAATCTTTAAAAAAAAAAAATAATAATGTTTGTTTGGTGACAGTGGTTTCCCAGGGGGAACCCTTTTGGCAATCACTGTGATACTGGCCCTGGATTCGCAACCTCAGATATTTCCTAGTAAGCTGGAGACAAAAGCTTGTTCATGTCTTCCCTCTGCACAGTGGAGCAAAGAGAGTAGGAGCTGATGTTTGCCACCCACAGCTGCCCTGCCCATCTAAAAGGTTCCTCCACAGGGGCGCCTGGGTGGCTCAGTTGTTAAGCGTCTGCCTTCGGCTCAGGTCATGATCCCAGGGTCCTGGGATCGAGTCCCACATCGGGCTCCCTGCTCAGCGGGGGGCCTGCTTCTCCCTCTCCCACTCCCCCGCTTGTGCTCCTGCTCTCGCTATCTCTCTCTCTGTCAAATAAATAAATAAATAAATAAATAAATAATCTTTAAAAGGTTCCTCCACAAAGTCAGGCTGCCTCCAGCCTCAGAGAACTAAAGGAGCAAGGGAAGCCAGGGATACATCAGAGAGTGATTTCTTTAAAAAGGCGGGGGGGGGGGGGGGCGGGAATAGAGCAGTTGTGCAGGGCACAGGACTTTGGGGATGGGGAAGCAAGAGGCAGATTGTATGGAAGCACAAAGAGGATTGTGCTGGAAGGAATGTGTTTACTTTATAGATAGTGGACATTATCACAAATAATGAGAAAAGAATAAAATGTATCCTAATGTACTAACTACCCAGGTAATAAAAAGAGCTTAATGTTCTTGTCCAATTCAGGAAACCTTTTAAGATACTTACAGTGTGGGCGCCTGGGTGGCTCAGTTGGTTAAGCGACTGCCTTCGGCTCAGGTCACGATCCTGGAGTCCCGGGATCGAGTCCCGCATCGGGCTCCCTGCTCAGCAGGGGGTCTGCTTCTCCCTCTGCCCTCTTCCCTCTCGTGCTCTCTGTCTCTCATTCTCTCTCTCAAATAAATAAATAAAATCTTTAAAAAAAAAAAAAAGATACTTACAGTGTGCCAAGGACTATGGTGTTCTGGGGCTTCATTAAACCTACTCTATCAGACATTCATTTGTTTTGTTCGGGGCTATGATCTGACCCAAGTTATACTTACTTGTATGTGATAGAAAATCACGTTATAATACTCACCTGTGCTGTGTTTTGGAGAAACATTATCAGGACAAAATTTTATCAAATTTCAAAAACATCTTATAAAATAATTTTCCTGCTGTTATTACATCACAATATTGAACGGTTTATACTCTAAACTAACGAGCATTAATCTATTAGAATACAGACTTCATGAGGACTGAGGGTTTTTTCTTTAATCCTGCATTCCCTCCTTCAAGAAGGATATAGCAGGCACCTAAAATTTTCTTAACGATGGTAAATCCGAAGAATACAAATTTCCCATAAAACAGAATTTAGAAGAGAAATAATAAAGCAAAGAAAGGAAAAAAGATAATTCAAAGAGAAATCGTTCATAGATACAAACTTATATATATAAACTTCTAAATTCATAATTTTCAAAAACATTCAGATATGACCATGCTGGATTTCTGAATATGCAAACAACGTAGGAGGCCCAAAATCTAAATACCAATTTTAAGAGGTCTTAACACATTGATACACCAGCATCTCATCACCTGTACTCAATTCTTGATTATTTCCTTGTTAGTGGGAAAAATGCAGTATCCTAAAAAAAAAAATCAGTATATTATCTTTTGTAATGCTATGAACGGAATTTAAGGTGATGAGGAAAATTTTTGTTACACTATGTGCAATGTTGTGAGATATAATTTTTTATTTCTTTCCAGCAAGTACATTCCACTAGGTATTAAATCTTGGATAGCTGATACATGAGACTAAAATAGAATAGAATGCCATGAGGAAAACATCAGGAAAATTCTTGACATTTGCCCTCTCATATTTTCGGTGATCATGTTGTGACATCATATATCGCCCTGACGCTAGTGGAGAAAATTGTTTCTTCAAGCTGACATTGTTACATTTCAATTGTCGGTAACTCCTTTGACATTAAATGTTCTTTCCTCTTCATCCATCCTACAAAAATATTCTCCTTTCAGCCCTTTTTCTCTTTCTCCCTTTACTAACTGCCTGGGAAAAATAGTAAAGATTATTTTAACCTGAATCCGTTGCATTGCAGACTCTTGGAAGTCTCAAGGTATGACATGGAAATGACTTTCTACTTGGGCAATTTCTCATATTCAAGTGTATGTAAGTGTACAAATTGTCTCAAATTGCAAACGATTCATGCCGTAGTAGATCACCGTGAGGTTTTTTTCACCTCAGGTACAAATTTTTAAATTAACCATAGCATCAATTCTTGGCACATTCAATCTGGTACATGTCAGTCTGTGAGTTTCTTGTCTTTATTTCTCTCCTTCATCGGTCTCTTCACATTCCCTTTACTCAACGGGATCCTCTCTATGTGTTTAATATATGCCACAGATAGGTCTTAGATTCTTGAAAAAGAGTGTTTCTTGTGCAAGCCTGTGTCATTCCAATATGGAAATTGTATTATGCTATTTATTTTCACAGAGAGTAACATGGATACTATATATACTATATATACTATTAACTATTAGGTGAAAAATTTATGTCATTGTGTCATTACTTTTGTTTAATTTTTAGAACTGGTAATCTCTTTTTTCCCAACTTTATTGAGGAATAATTCTCAAGTATTATACATATTTAAAATGTACAATGTGATGATGTGATGTACATATACATGGTGGACTAGTTACCAAGATCAAGATAATTAATGCATACATCACCTCATGTAGTTAGCTCTTTTTGTGTGTTTGGTGAGAATGCTTAAAATCTCTTAGCAACTTTCAAGTATACAGTCCTGTATTATTAACTATAGTCACCATGCCGTACATTTGATCCTCAGAACTAATTCTTCTTATAACTGAAAGTTTATACCTTTTGACCTACATCTCCCTATTTCCCCCTCCCCCCTGGCAATCACTATTTTATTCTCTGTTTCTATGGTATCAGCTTTCTTTTTTATTCTATATACAAATGATACTGTAGAGTCTTTGTCTTTGTCTGGCTGCCTTGTTTCACTTAGCATAATGTCTTCCGGGTTCATCCATGTTGTTGCAAATTGCATGATGTCCTTCTTTTTATGGCTGAATAATATTCCATTATATATTCATTGTAATATTACATTATATATGTATATGTATGCAAATATGTATATATATATAAATATATTTTTTAATCCATTCATCTGTTGAAATTTAAGCTGTTTTCCTATCTTTGTTATTGTGAATAATGCTGGAGGAAACCCGGGAGTGCAGATATCTCTTCAAGATACTGATTTCATCTCCTTTGCATAGATTACCAGAAGTGGGATTGCTGGATCATATGGTAGCTCTATATTTAATTTTCTGAGGCACTGCCATACTGTTTCTCATCACGGCTACACAAATTTACATTCCCACCCATAAGGTATAAAGGTTCCCTTTTCTCCACATTTTCATCATTCATCTCTTATCTTTTTGATAAGAGCCATCCTAACAGATACGAGGTGATAATGTCATTATGGTTTTGATTTGCATTTCCCTGATGATGAGTGAGGTTCAGCATTTTTTCATATACCTATTGGCCATTAATTTGTATATTTTCTTTGGAAATAATGTCTATTCAGGTCCTTTGCTCATTGTTTAATTGGATTATTTACTTTTTTTGCTATTTTGTATAGGCTCTATATATTTTGAATATTAATCCCTTATCAGATACATGGTTTACAAGTATTTTCTGCCCTTCCATAGGTTGCCTTTTCAACTTATTGATGGGTTCTTTAAAAAAAAAATTATTTATTTGAGAGAGAGCACGAAAGGGGAGAGGGTCAGAGGGAAAAGCAGACTCCCCACTGAGCCAGGAGCCTGACGCAGGGCTTGATCCCAGGACCCTGGGATCATGACCTGAGCTGAAAACAGACACTTAACCGACTGAGCCACCCAGGCGCCCTTAAAGATGGTTTCTTTGGCTGTACAGAAGCTCTTTAGTTTGATGTGTCCTATTTGTTTGTTTTAGCTGTTGTTGCCTATATGCTTTCGGTGTCCTATCCAAGAAATTATTACCAAGAACAATGTCAAAGAGCTTTTTCCCTGTTTTCTTCTATACTTTTTGTGGTTTCAGGCCTGACATGTAAGTCTTTAATTCATTTCAAGTTAATTTTTGTAAGTGGTGTAGGGATAGGGGTTCAATTTCATTCCTTCACTTGTGGATCTCCAGTTTTCCCAACATCATATGAAAGAGACTATCCTTTCCCCATTGTGTGTTCTTGTTGCCCTTGTCAAAGATTAGTTGACTGTAGATGCAAGGGTCTTCTGGGCTCTCAATTCTCACCCACTGGTTTGTGTGCCTGTTTTTATGCCAGAACCTTACTGTTTTGATTATTATAGTTTTGTAATATAGTTTGAAATCAGGAAGTATAATACTTTACCCTTGTTCTTCTTTCTCAGTATTGTTTTGGTTTAGGGATCCTTTGGGGATCCATAAAAATTTTAGGATAGTTTTTGTTATTTCTGTGAAAAATGCCATTGGAATTTTGATAGGGATAGCATTGAATCTGTAAATTGCTCTCAGTAGTATGGACATTTTAACAATATTAATTCTTCTAATCCAAGTACATGGGGTATCTTTTCCATTTATCATGTCTTCAATTTCTCTCATCAATGTCTTATAGTTTTCAGTGCACAGGCCTTTGACTTGCTTAGTGAAATTTATTCCTAAGTATTTTATTGTTTTGTTATGCCACCATCCATGGGATTCCTTTTTTTCTCTTTCAGATAGTTTATTTTTAGTGGATAGAAACACATAACTGATCTTTATATGTTGATTGTGTAACCTGCAACTTAGCTGAATTCATTTCTTCATTTATTAATGGAATTCTAACAGTTTTTAGTGGAATCTTTAGGTTTTCTTTACATAGGATCGTGTCAACTGCAGAGATAACATTACCTCTTCCTTTCCAACTTAGAGGTCTTTCATTTCTTTTCCTTGCCTAATTGCTGTGGCTAGGACTTCCAATATTATGTTAAACAGAAGTGGTGAGAGTGGACATCCTTTTCCTGTTCCATCTTAGAGGAAAGTCTTTTAACTTTACACCATTGAGTATGATGATGGCTGTGGGCTTGTCGTATTATAGACTTTCTTAGGTCAGTGCGGTGACAGCTCCAGCCCTGGGAAGGGAACACAGCAGCAGGGACTCTGGACAGCTCCAGCGCATGGTTTCCATGTTGGTGAGGACTGTGGGTGTCCTCAGGAGTGAGGATTACTAGGGTTCTCCTGCTCTCCTTTTCCCCCCGTGGGGTAAAATCCCTCTAAGGGGATCCCTCTTGGTGCTGAGCTATTTTGGACAGGGGGCTGGGATGACACAGGTAAAATGTTTCCTACTCTTGTCTATGTGTACTCTTTTCAACATCCTCAGTTTTGGGTCTCTGCAGAGTTTCTGCTAATCCTTCATTGTAGTCCAGAGCTTTCCCAGATCCATTTTCATCGGCTGTTCACTTACTGGTTTTTTGGTTTCCTTTTGTGGGGTAGAGGAGCATCAGGACCTTCTAGCCGGCCATGTTGCGGAACTACATTGTTACTTTTGAGTGCTGCATAGTAGTCTACCATAGTGTACTTGTTCATTCTTCTAGCTTTCAACCAATGTTAATTCTCTGCTGCCAGAAACGGCTCGGATGAGGATCGTCATCTGGGCCCCCTATATGAGAGTTTTCCTGGGGTTTATGTTGTTGGGTCAAAGGTGTGTGTGTTTTTATTTTACTCTCTATGGCCAGACTACTCTGCAGAGTACCAGCATTAGTTTCCATCCCCACCAGCTCCACATGAGGGTTTCCTTTAGGAACTTCTTTAGAGTAAAACTTCAGTATGTTCCTAATGCCTATTTAGTGTGTCTCCATTACCAAAGAGGAGGGCTGAATCAGTTTCCTCAGACACTTCATAACTGCAGAGTCTGTCTTCTAGATGATAAGAGAATTTGAACAAGTCCTAAACCTGACTTTAGTTGTTAATTAGGTCACCTACCTCTTCCTGTCCAAACACTGTGGCCAAAGGAATCACACGTGAGAAGTGAATAACTGATGGCCCTAACTAAAATCCCAGTGTTGTTACCAAAAGAGAGAGAAATGGATGTTGAATGACCAGAACAAGTAAGTGTTCTTAAAACTATAGCCTTGTGGTTAGTAGGTATGACCAATCCACAGTCTCAACCCAAGCCACAACATCTCTGAGCAATATCCAAGATGGCTCAGTTCTGTTTCTGCATAAGAGACCACCTTGAAACTTAATGGCTTGAGACAGAACCCATTTATTTACTCATGATTCTGTAAGTGAGTTCAACTGAGGGGTTCTCCTGGTATTTTGTCTGGAATTACTCACATGGCTATAATCACCTGGCAGCTTCTCTGGGGCTGGAAGATCAGAGAGGGCCTCACTCACATGCCTGGAGATTAAATGGGGCTGCCAGCTGGAATGTCTCAGTTCTCATCCATGCAGCCTTTCTGATAAGATGGCCTGCATTTCTTACACAGAGGTGATCACAGTAGGCAAACCTCAGTGCAAGAGCACATATCAAGTCTCTGGCTTGGCATTTGCTGATGTCTCCTTGGCCAAAGCATGTCATATGGCCAAACCCAAAATCAGTGTGGGAAGGTGCCACATAAGGGAGTGAGTGCCAGATGCATGCTTCATTGGGAGCCATTAAAATAACCGTCTACTATTCTAGAGGACAGTTCCACAGCATGCTACACTAAAACTAGTGTTTTACTGAGAGTCACCTAGAAAGAGGTAGAACTCCCTGGCCAAAAACTGAAACCTAGAGAAATATTTGGCTCTTATGGATTGAGCCAGCCCAGGAGATTGAGGGAACACTGAGCTAATGGATTCTAAGACAACACCCCCACATGGAGACTAGAGAAAAGTTCAAGGTACAAACAAAACAGACAATGAGACTTTGAGCTTTGGAGTTGGAGGACATCTACTGAAGAGGGATTCTCAGCCGTAGAAGCAATCTGCGGCAGAGAGGGCAAGTTGTCCACCCAATATCCGTTCTTCCCTTTGTCTTTATTAATAGGATCCATTTTATTCAAGGCAACAATCTTCTCTAATGAAAAATTATATTCATCAGCCTCCCTTGAAACTAAGTATGGCAATGTGAAGCTAAATATGGCTAATCACACTCTGGAAAACAGTATGGATTTTCCTCAAAAAGTTAAAAATAGAACTACTCTACAGTCCAGCAATTGCACAACGAGGTATTTACCAAAAGAATAAAAAAATACTAATTCAAAGGGATACATGCACCCCAATGTTTATAGCAGCATTATCTACAATAGCCAAACTGTGGAAACAGCCCAAGTGCCCATCAACTGATGAATGGGTACAGAAGATGGGGTGTATATATATAAAATGGAATATTACTTGGCCATTAAAAAGAATGAAATCTTGCCATTTGCAACATGGATGGAGCTAGAGAGTACTATGCTAAGTGAAATAAGTTAAGAGAAAAACAAATACCATATGATTTCACTCAGATGTGGAACTTAAGAAACAAAACAGATGAACATGGGTGGAGGGAAAGAGAGGCAAACTGGAAAACAGACTCTTAACTATAGAGAACAACTGAAAGTTGCTGGAGGGGAGGTGGGCAGGGAGATGGGCTAAATGGGTGATGGGTATTAAAGAGGGCACTTGTGATGAGCACTGGGTGTTATATGTAAGTGATGAGTCAGGTGTAGTTTCTATACCTGAAACTAATATTACACTATATGTTAACAAACTGGAATTTAATAAAAACTTGAAAAAATAGGGACACCTGGTGGCTCAATAAATTAAGCATATGACTCTTGGTTTCGGCTCAGGTCACAATCTCAGGGTCATGAGATCCAGCCCCATGGTGGACCCCTCATTCAGCACAGAATCTGCTTGAGATGTTTTCTCCCTCTCCTTCTGCCCCTCTCCCCAAGGGTCTCTAAATAAATAAATAAATAAATAAATAAATAAATAAATAAATAAAATCTTTTTTAAAAAACCTTGAAAAAGATAACAAAATAATAAAAAATAATAAACATGGCTAGTCAAATGTAAGTGGAAATTAATTGTTGGGTAAAAGTTCCAGGAAGGCTCTTTAAAGGGGGACATACTCTGACTCCATTGGCCATTTCTCTTCTTCCTCCCTGAAATATGTACATGATGGCTGGAGCTCCAGCAGTCATATTAAGACTGTGAAATACCGGGCGCCTGGGTGGCTCAGTTGGTTAAGCGACTGCCTTCGGCTCAGGTTATGATCCCGGAGTCCTTGGATCGAGTCCCACATCGGGCTCCCGGCTCAGCAGCCTGCTTCTCCCTCTGACCCTATCCCCTCTCATGCTGTTTCTCTCTCTCTCTCTCAAAAAAATAAAAAAAAAAAAAAAAAAAAAAGACTGTGAAATGACCTTGGGGATGGAGCCTTCATGCCAAGGAGGGTGGAGTAGGAAAATCAGTATCTGAGTCCCCAGTGATAGACTGGTAGGCTTCTTTTACAAGAGTGAACAAACTATTTTCAAGCCATTCTTTGAGTTTTCAGCCAATACATCTGGATTTAATCCTAACTAGTACATCAAGGTAGATTGAGTGATTTGTACTATGTACACTGGGCCAATTTGTGGCTTTTTGAAACTTGATTTATTTTCCTTTTTTTTTCCCCGTTTTACAGAAAGTCTTTCGAAGCCCTGTCCTTGTTTCAGTTATACCCAGGGAACACAAGGCAAGAGATTCTTGCCTAGACAGACTGTGTACAGGTGGCTGGCAGGAATAACAAAATGAAAGGACACATGAGGGGACATAATTAGAACTACAGATTAGCTTCCCCTGCTCACTAGGACACATTGATAAACACTGGAGGTTCCAAATTACTAGGAGAAGAGAATTACTCTTTACACACCCTGGAGAGCCATCAGATAAACCTTGAATGATTCTTTAAAAGATGGAAAATATTTGGACACAGAAAAGAAAGGACAATGGACATTCCAAATAAGGGTAGTCTCACAAGCATGAGCTCCGAGTCAGTTAGCAGTGTGCTGGCTGGTCTCAGAGGAATGGACTTGCTGAGGTGAAGGGTTCATAGGAAGATGGAATGGAAAAAGAATAGGGAAAGCTTTTAATAACATTTTAGAGCTTGAATATTTCTCCTGAAATCATCAAGCAGAGCCTGAGGATTTTATAGCAGGGGGACCATATGATGAAGCTAATGATTTTAAAAGGTCAGTCTGGTCTTGACATTAAAGATGGGTTTGGAACTGAAGGGAGTCTAGAGGTTAGAAGAGCCTTTAAAGGTCCTTATAATAGGGGCGCCTGGGTGGCTCAGTCGTTAAGCGTCTGCCTTCGGCTCAGGTCATGATCCCAGGGTCCTGGGATCGAGCCCCGCATTGGGCTCCCTGCTCGGCAGGAAGCCTGCTTCTCCCTCTGCCACTCTCCCTGCTTGTGTTCCCTCTCTCGCTGTGTCTCTCTCTTCAAATAAATAAATAAAATCTTTAAAAAAAAAAAAAGGTCCTTATAATAGTCCGGATGTGAAATAGTCTTCTCCTGAATGGACTCAGGTGATAGCAACAGGAACAGAGATGAAGGGAACAGAGATGAAGGCTTGTGGAAGGAAGCCATCAGGACAAGAGGACTGCAGAGTTCTGAGTAACACTAACATGGTTACTTGGGAGCTTATTTCTCTGGAAAACTAAGAAACTAAGAGTGTTACTGAAAGCTATTACAAAAAGCTTTAAGGAAAAGTCTCTGAGTTTTTGGATCAGGCACAAAAATCAAAGTATATCTGAAAATCAAAGTGGTTATTATATTCTAAGAAAAACAGAAATGTTCGACCTGAACGATTCCATAATTAGGTTGTGTCACCCAGACTCAAAGAACAATTATGGAACTTTCTACCTTTTTATAGATTTATAAACTTCTCTATAGAGCAATCCAAGTGAAATGGTTAAAATGACAAGCTTTTCTAAATGCAATTCGGTATATTCTGGATTGGGTCCTGAGATAGAAAAAGGACATTAGTGGAAAAACTGGTGAAATCTGAGTAAAGTCTAGAGCTTAGTTAACAGTAATGAACCAAGGTTAAGCTCATAGTTCCAGCAAATGTACTGCAGTTACAGAAGATGTTAATATTAGGGGAAACTGAGTCTGTGGGTCCATTCGTGTGGCTATAACAAAAATATCATAGACCGGATGGCTTAAACAAAAACATTTATTTCTCACAGTTCTGGAAGCTTGGAAGTCTGAGATCAAGGTGCTGGCAGATTCAGTGTCTAGTGAGGACCCACTTCCTGGTTCACAGACGGCCATCTTCTTGCCGTGTTTTCACATTGTGGAAGGGTGAGGGAGCTCTCTGGAGTCTCTTTTACAAGGGCACTAATCTCATGATTGGGGCTCCACCCTCATGACCTAATCACCTCCCAAACGTCACCCCTCCCAATATCATCACACTGGGGTTTAAGCTTCAACACAGGAATCCTGGGACACAAACATTCAGTCCATAGCACTGGAATACAGGACGCTCTGTGTTATCTTTGCAATTTTTCTATAACCTAAAACTATTCTAAAATAAAAAGCCATAAACTTCGAAGCCAAACAGACCCAGGTTGAACTGCAGCTGAATGAATTTAGGCAATTTCCCTAAATCTCACTTTCTTCAAAAATGAAAGAGGGTAACAAGAGTACTGATCTCATGGTATTTAATGAAACAATACAGGGGTGCCTGGGTGGCTCAAGGCCACCCCGGTGAAGCATCTGCCTTTGGCTTAGGTCATGATCCTGGGGTCCTGGGATCGAGGCCCCATATCGCATCAGCCTCCCTGCTCAGTGAGGAATTTGCTTCTCCCTCTGCCTCTTCCCCTCCCCCTTGCTCTTGTGCTCTCTCTCTCGCTCGCTTTCTCTCAAATAAATAAATAAAATCTTTAATGAGACAATACAGGTAAAACCCTAAGTGTGCTGCCTGGTACCAAGTAACACTAGGGTTTATTTCTTGTGCTATTGGTGAACCCTTTATTCAAAAGAGTTCCCAAATAACTCAAAAGTAACGGAAAGATCTAAAAACTTTCCGGTCAAAAAATGATTCAACCAGAACACACCGATCAGAATGGCCAAAATCTGAAACACTACCAACGCCAAATGCTGGTGAGGATGTGTAGCAACAGGAACTCTCATTCATTGCTGATGGGAATGAAAAATGTTGCAGCCACTTTGGAAGGCAGTTTGGCTGTTTCTTACAAAGCTAAACATACACTTACCATATGATCCAGCAATCATGCTCCTTGGTATTTACCTAAAGGAATTGAAAACTTATACCCACACAAAACCTGCACACGGATGTTTATAGCAGCCTTATTCGTATTTGCCAAAACTTGGAAGCAACCAGGATGTCCTTCAGTCGGTGAATGGATAAATCAACTGTGATACATCAGACAATGGAATATTATTCAGCCTAAAAATAAATGAGCTATCAAGCCATGAAAAGACATGGGAAAGGTTTAAATGCACATTACTAAGTGAAAGAAATCAATCTGAAAAGGCTGCATACCGTATGATTCCAACTATATGACATTCTGGAAAGACAAAACTATGGAGACTGTAAAAAGATCACTGGTTGCCAGAGCTTGGGGAGGGGACAGAGATGAATACACAAAACATGGAGGATGTTTAGGGCAGCAAAAATAATCTGATACCATAATGATAGATACATGTCAATATACAATTGTCCAAACCCACAGAATGAATCCTAATGTAAACCATGGACTTACGGTGATCATGATATGTCAGTATAGGTTTATCAGTGGTAATCCATGTCCCATTCTGGTGGGGGTATTGATAATTAGGGGGAGACTATACATGTGTGAGGGCGGGATTATATGGGAAATCTCTATACCTTCCTCTGCATTTTGCTATGAACCTAACACTGCCCTTAAAAATGAAGTCTTTTCTTTTTTTGTATCCTTTGGGTAAACCCCTAGTACTGCAATTACTGGGTCATAGAGTACCTCTATTTTTAACTTTTGGAGGAACCTCCATACTGTTTTCCAGAGTGGCTGCAGCAGTTTACATTCCCACCAACAATGTAAGAGGGTTCCCATTCCTCCACATCCTCACCAACACCTGTTTCCTGTGTTGTTCATTTTAGCAGTTTTGTCTGGTGTAAGGTGATACCTCGTTGTAGTTTTGATTTTTGTTTCCCTGATGATAAGTGATGTTGAGCATCTTTTTTTTTTTTCTTAAGATTTTATCTATCTATTTGATAGAATGAGAGAGCAGGAGAGCACTAGCAGTGGAAGTGGCAGATGGAAAAGGAGAAGCAGACTCCCTGCCGAGTAGGGAGCCCAACGTGGGGCTCGATCCCAGGACCCTGGGATCATGACCTGAGCTGAAGGCAATCACTTAACCAACTGAGCCACCCAGGCGCCCCTGATGTTGGGCATCTTTTCAAGTGTCTGTTGGCCATCTGGATGTCTTCTTTGGAAAAATGTTTATTCATGTCTTCCCATTTTTTAACTGGATTATTTGGGTGTTGAGTTTTATAAGTTGTTTGTATATTTTGGATACTAATTCTTTATCAGATCTGTCATTTGCAAATGTCCTCACTTATTCCGTAGATTGCCTTTTAGTTTTGTTGATTGTTTCCTCTGCTGGGCAGAAGCTTTTTATTTTGATGAAGTTCTAATAGATTATTTTTGCTTTTGTTTCCCATATAAGAGACAGATCTAGTAAGAAGTAGCTATGGCCAATGTCAAAGAGGTATGGAAGTGTTGAATGACTAAATTCTACACCTGAAACTAGTATTACACTGTATATTAACTAACTGGAATTTAAATAAAAACTTGGGGGAAAAAATGAAGTCTTTTTTTTTAAAGAAATGAAAAACATTAAAATATGATTTTTATTGAGGTATGATTAACATCCAGCATATTGGTTTCAGATGTACAACATAATGATTAGATATTTGCATATGCTGGGAAATGATCACCACCATAAGTCTAGTTAACATCTGTC
The DNA here is from genome assembly GCF_002201575.2 of Neomonachus schauinslandi. NCBI lineage: Eukaryota > Metazoa > Chordata > Mammalia > Carnivora > Phocidae > Neomonachus > Neomonachus schauinslandi. Next base: position 125,433,162 of record NC_058409.1, read on the forward strand.
ACCATACGTAGCTACAGAATTTTTTTTCTTATGATAAGAACTTCTAAGATTCACTCTCTTAGCAACTTTCAAACACGCAATAAAGTTATATTAACTAGAGTCACCGTGCTGTATATTATATCCCCGTAACTTATTTGTTGTAACTGGAAGTTTGTACCTTTTGACTCCCCTCAACCATTTTCCCCCACTCCTTACCCCCCACTTCTAGCAACCACCAATCTGTTCTCTGTATCTATAAATTTGGTGCTTTTTTTTAAGATTTGATTTTTAAATGGGATTGAATTTAATGTTACAGGTACTCTGATGGTCAGTTTTATGCATCAACTTGGTTGAGCTATAGTCCTACAGTTATTTAATCAAACGTTAATCTAGGTGTTTCTGTGAAGGTATTTTGTAGATGTAATTAAAGTCCACAATCCATTGACTTGAAGTGAAGGAGATTATAAATAACCTGGGTGGGGCTGATTAAATCAGTCGAAAGGCTTTAAAGAGTAAAACTGAGGCTTTCAGGAGGAAGAAACTCCACCTGTGAATAGCAGATAAGGTTCTTAATCAAGAGACGCCTGGGTGGCTCGGTTGGTTAAGTGTCTGCTTTCTGCTCAGGTCATGATCCTAGTCCTGGGATCAAGTCCCGCATTGGGCTTCTTGCTCAGCAGGAAGCCCGTTTCTCCCTCTGCCCGCTGCTCCCCCTGCTTGTGCTCTCTCTCTCTCTCTCTGACAAATAAAAATCTTATAGAAAAAAAAAAAAAAAGGCTCTTATTCAAGAAGTCCAACCTGCCATTCCTGAAAAACTGTCTTATAAATTTTGGACTTGCCTTGCCAGCCCCACAATCACGTGAGCCAATTCTGCGGAATAAATCCCTTAATGTATATCTTCCACTGGTTCTGTCTCTCTGGTTGAACCTGGACTGATACTGGTAACCTACCCAAGATTCTGGATTCTGGATTCGGCGTGCCACCACAAGCAGCTTGAATTCTCCAAAATTAAACTATGGTGACCAATGTTAAACAAAGTTGAGGTGACAGAAATCCATTAGCATAATGCAGAGGAATGCATTCCAGATGGGTTCATCAAGTTCCCCTCTTCCAGCTCAGCTCACACCCAAAGCAGTATGGAGGAGAGTCCCTGATGACCAGCTGACGACGCTATGCAGGGCTGAAAGTGGACCGCTGCTGTCCCATAGGGACAGCCCCAAAACACAGCAGTGAAGGCAGGTATTCACAATGAGCAGAGCTTAGGGCCATACACTTAGTTGTCCACTTCATGTGGAAAGAGAAGTGACTCAAGGTAAGAACATTACAGACCACAAATGTGGTCCACCCCTGGCAAAATATGAACTGTTCTAATCTCCTCTCTGACAGGAATGGAATAGGACACGTTCCTCACCATTAAATGTTCATTCACACCAGCATTCATTCACCACTATCTGTGCACCTGAGGTTTTGTTTAGATGCCCACATCTGGCACAATACTGCAGTCTAAGGTATTACCTGGTTGAGTGTGAGTAATCTTATATAATCCTCCAGGACTGGTCTAGATGTTTTAGGGGCTAAATCTGCAAATTAAACGGGAATGCAAGAGAACCACTACCCCCTACATCCTTTAGGGTAACCTTAGCCTATGCTATTTCCCATGAAGATATAATATTGTTTGGGCTGGAGCAGTGGGAAGGGGATGAGGAGTTTCAAGGAATACCCACTGTGGTGCTCTTATCTTTCAGGCCAAGGAGCCAATGTAGAGGTTCTGCCTAAATACCAATTTAGGGGCCAACTGACCCACTAGAGACCAGATGACCCACTATGAAGTAGACCTGAGTCAAGGCTCTTATTTCCTGGCCTCCCATTTGCCCCCACTCTAACAGTGGACCACAAAACTGCTTTGGGTTCTCAGATAGCAATGTCAACTTATACCCTATGTCCAATAGGTTTGGAAATGTTTGGTTATTCCCTTTCCCCAGGGATTGGTTATATGAGCAAATGGCCATGGGTCTCCCTGGGAAAGGACTAGAGGAATCATTACCGTATCTACTGGCCATGGTGTTGCCGTATCCTTCCTTCTTCCTCTCCTTAATTCAGGGTATCTGGGTCTTAAAACAGCTCAGATCTCTTATCATCCATTCTTGATTTCTCTCGATGGCTTAAATTAAGCAATACCCTTATTGCCTGTCCATCAGTCTCTCTCCCAGGGAACACATCTATTAACCAACTCTGTAGCCTTCTTAGTGATCAGCCCCACCCACCCCCATGACACTCCGATTTTGTAGCCTCATTGCTTCTGATGAGTAAAGACCTGCTGGTCTTTATTATTTTGGAGTCCTTTTATCCCCTTGTTATCAGGAAGCCCTATTCTGTCATCAGCCCTGTCCTCCAGGGACAACTACCAAAGAGACTCTCAGCGAATCTGGTGCCCTCTCAACAGAGCATTCTTTTTTTTTTTTTTTTTTTTAAGATTTTATCCATTTATTTGACAGAGAGAGCACAAGTGGGCAGAGCGGCAGGCAGAGGGAGAGAGAGAAACAGGCTCCCCAACTGAGCAGGGAGCCCGACGTGGGGCTCAATCCCAGGACCCCGGGATTATGACCCAAGCCGAAGGCAGATGCTTAACTGACTGAGCCACCAAGGTGCCCCGATAGAACATTCTTTAATATGTTGATAAATGGACTGTCCTCTGGGCCCTGCCCCAGAACGTAATCAGTTGGTGGGCTTTCTGGCCTTGGGTTATATGTCCACTCTAGCATGCCCTCTTCTCTGAGCCTTCTGACCTATTTTTCCACCTCCTGCCACAGCAGTTCTGGAATTCCTACTTCACTTGGTGTGGGCCTTGCCTTTCTTCAAACTTTAAAGAGCCATCATTTCCCAGGGTCATTGCCAAAGGTGTTAAATCACATATTATGGAAGAATGCTCCCATGATAAACTCTCTTTATTATGTTCTAACCTCCCTTCAGCGGGCACTGTCAGGATCCAGTTCCATCTACACCCTCCCAGCAGCTGCTAGCACATGCTGGTGAGTTCCCTGGGTTCCTTCCCTCCCCCAGAGCCTCTGTCCTTCCTTAGCAGGCTCAGCACTCCCACAGTTGAGTTTTATTGGATTTAACCCTGCTTACTGGTCTGATAGCCAGAGCAGGAGATGGCTCGAGATCCTGAGGGGCTCCCTATTGTGTTGCATGGCAGACGCTTCTGTGTTGTTTTCAAACAAGCAGGGAATATGGTTTGTTTGTTTTTTTTTTTTTAAGATTTTATTTATTTGAGAGAGAATGAGATAGAGAGAGAGCATGAGAGGGGTGAGGGTCAGAGGGAGAAGCAGACTCCCTGCTGAGCAGGGAGCCCGATGTGGGACTCGATCCCGGGACTCCAGGATCATGACCTGAGCTGAAGGCAGTCGCTCAACCAACTGAGCCACCCAGGCGCCCCAGGGAATATGGTTTTTAACAGGAAGTAGTACGCCCTTTCCTCAGGCTCAGGACACTCAGAGGAGTCTGGGGCTTCAAGATTTTCTGAGGCATCGACCCAGATTCCCCAGCCCTTTCCCAGTCGTGGCCCTGACCTGGGTGTCACAGACTTGGTAATTAGAGAACGCAACCACCTCTGGAGCACTAGTATTCTTCTAATTACACACGAGGCCTGATCCTTTGGTTGTTCTGCTCTCCAGCAGTAGGAATATTGTGATGGGATCACCACAGATTTAGAGAAAGAACAGACCCTATTGAGAAATCCCGACCCAGAAGGTGTTTACCATAACCGATGTGATTTTAGTTGATCTTCCTTAGGAGAACAAGTGTGTGCATTTTTAGTTACCGGAGGAATAATTCATCATGTTAGGCAGGTGATTTTCTTGTTGGGCTGTGTGATTTGGGGATGCTACTGAAGGTGGAAATGGAAACGCCAAAGTGATGGCTGCCGTGAATATGGGTCAGGGTTCCTTCCCCATGGCTTCCCCAACCCCCACCCCTCCCAATCTTAGGACAATAGAGGTGGGATTCAGTGCTCTGCCTCCCACTGGGGAAATGAGGTCAAAGAGAGCCTTTCCTCTCCCCATTCCCGGGCGGCCAGCACACAACTGGCCGGCCTGGTTTTGCCGAGGTCCAGGAATCTGGAAGGAGGAGCACCCGGCTGGCTGAGACTCCAAGGAAGACGTGGCCATGTCGGGGAGGCAGGTGGGGTCGGCATGACTGACCTGGGAGTGGCCAGCCTGGCTACAGCCCTGCTTTTGGCATGTGGCAGGCCCGGTTCTGATTCTCAGGCAACTGGGACGGGCTGGCTCAGCAGCAGATGCTCTCAGCAGCCCCCCTGCCTCGCCTCTGCGTGCTGCACCCCGGGGGCAACTGCCAGGAGCTGGCCCTCTGATGGGAGGCTTTCCCCGAACAGGAGCAGGCTGCCCTTACCCATGCTGGTGGCAGCCAGAAGGATCGGACAGTGAGCAAGCCCGGAGCAGCCCCGAGGCTCGGACTCACAGAAATCAGTGTCTAACTCCCCCCGTGCCTGCCCCCACGTGAGCAAGAGAACTCAGAGATTCGTGTTCCCGCACGTTCGCAGAGTTCCCCTGAGGGCTCATTTCTGGAGCCCACCAGACGGCTCCCATCTCCACTCTCCTAACCGATGTTTCTGCCACCTCCCAAATAAACTCCTTGCTTTCAAACTCTTTCCCCAGAGTCTGCTTCTGGGGGAAACCAAACTAAACAGGTTCCCCTCAGCACAAAGGGATTTCACTGGGAGGCTCCTGGAGGTGCGAAGGATTGAGGGGAGGGAAAGCTCACAAGCAAGACGGGGAAATAGATAATCACAGAACTCAGAAGGGGTAGGCCTGGCAAGAAGAGCCCAGTCCACACGTCACACTGTATCCCCCCCAGAGGAGCCAAAGTCTGAGAGATGTGCCTGCTTGCAGAGCGCAGCTCCAGAGCTGCCCCTGGCTGGGTATGCAGGTTGGAAAAGAGAAAGTGTTCCCTTTGGCTTCCAACGTGGGGGGTAGGTGTCTCCTCCCATCAAGACTTGCAACATTGTGTCTGCCTTTGGCTCAGGTCGTTATCCCAGGGTCCTGGGATCCAGTCCCGCATAGGGCTCCTTGTTCAGCAAGGACCCTGCTTCTCTCTCTGCCCGCCATCCCCCTGCTTGTGCTCTCTCTCTCTCTGACAAATAAATAAAATCTTAAAAAAAAAAAAAAACTTGTAACGTGAGCTGGGTGCTTTTACAAAGAAGAGCTGAACTCTTAAAAGACAGGGAAAAAAAGACAAACTCCAAGCAGAAAAAAACCTAACGGCCTTGAATCTACTTCATTTTATTCTCCAGGGTTATGAAGAAGGTATGAAACCACTGGTTATCACCCAAATAACAATCACAGCCTTTGCCGTCTGCTTATCGAAATGTCTGTGGTATGAAAGCTTTAGGAGAGTCAAAATGTCCTGTCCCTTCCCAATCTGATACTGATTTTTTTTTCTGTCTGTCATTTCTTAAGTTAATTTTTCTGCCTTTGTAAACTCTATTAGGATCTATTTTCTACCTTCGTGAAATAGTTCATCTTTCTCTTACACTAGATGCTCTATTCCCCCCAACTCCCTTTATATTATTTATAAATCATATCACATTTTTTCTTTACTATTCCTAGTTCTACAAGATCATAAGGGCACGGAATTGAGATCCAAGAAGGCAACAGGGCCTAATAAGAGGAACCACTGTTTGAGCACTTGCTCAGTGAAAACAAATGGCAGCAGGCATTCGCTCACTGAAACCTCACAGTTACTCTCTGAACCAGGCATTAGTCTCAGCTGCATTTTAGAGGCGACGAAACTGAACCTTCAGAAAATGGAATAATTGGTCTGTAGCACAGGCAGTATGTGACAGGGCCAGAATCAGAACCCAGTTATTTAACTCGAAAGCCCACATTCCTAAGGAGTATTCCACTGGCAAAACAAGGGGTTTGGATTCAACCAGAACTGGGACCGAACTTGCCAGTGTCAAGTGTCACTATTAGAGAGGCTAGCAATTCAGAGCCTACCAGCATGGTGCGCTCCCCGACTCCACAACTGGCCTGAACGCCATCTACCCTCCTTTCGTCGAGAAATCATTGTCAAAGAGTTTTCCATTTTAGCCATTGCTCTTTTCTTTTCTTTCTTTTTTTTTTTAAGTAGGCTCCATGCCGAGCATGGAGCTCAACTCGGGGCCCGAACTCATGATCCCCAAGATCATCACCTGAGCCAAGATCAAGAGGCAGACGTTTAACCAGCTGAGCCACCCAGGCACCCCCCTTTTTTTTCATTTCTTCATTATAAAATGTAAATGCATGCATCGATATTTTGACATATATCAGAAGTGTTTGGTACTGCTAATAAATTAAAAGGAAAGATCTCTACCAGAGGGTTTTCTAATTTAAAGATCTAAAGATGGGCTTGGAATAGTCATAGAAAGAATCCCAAGTAAATTATTAATATGTCAGAGTTTTAGAATGGGAAGAATGCAGCCAGTCCAGTCCTTTCATTTCACGAATGAAGAAGGGTCTGGAAAGTGAAGGGATACCCACTGTCACTAAGTGAAGCCCACCCAAGAATTGAGGCATTGTGACTCCATCACTCCTCGGTATATGTCTTTTTGTGTTATCATACATTACGTTATTAAGAGCTTTTGCCATTTTTGTTCTGAGCCTGCAAGCTGTAGACATGGTACTCAGTGAGCATTTAATGTTTGACTGAATTTTCTAAATTTGCTAAATTCAGCATTTTATCAAGGAAGTCATTTTTTAAAAAAAATCTACCAAGCTTATTTTGCAGGGGGGAAAAAAATGTCTTTTTAAAATGTACATAAGCCCTCAGGTTCGATTTCTGTTTGATTTATACTTTCCTAGGGAATCGCGCATTTTCTTAGAGGTCCCTGTGCTTCCTAGTCTCATTGTGAGCAGGCATTTGTCTGTTTCTCAGCGGGAGTTATTTCTAAGCTGCCAGAGCTATGGAGATCAAACGGAGGCTTCGGTTGACATCTTTTAAATGTCCAATTACTGGGCTTTGGGGAAAGACACACAGTGGGTAAAATTTACATTTGCTATAGACATATTTTCGTCATATAAAATCCAGGGGTCCTCTTGTTTCATGAAGCTATTCAAAGATTATGAAGCAAAATAATGGATTATTTTCTTCTTTTGAACAAGGAAAAACCATGAAGATCCAGTTAAAATAATAATAATAATAAAACCAGAAAAATAAAAAACAAATTGTAATACCCAAAGGGCATTCTGTATTACGGGGAAAAAAAAAAAAAAACAACTCTATCCACACAGTGTACAGAACTTCAGGGCTCAGGCAATCCAAAAATGCTAGATGCACACCAGCCCCATGTGGATGTGGCCATAAACCAGGAAAGGCTAAGGAAGGGCACAGAATTGGGACCCCAGGCAGCTTTAGAATATTTCCGGTTAAGGAGAGAAGGGAGGTGTTCTAAGATGTACCTGGGATTTGTTTTAATCAAGTGTGGTGCGGTGACAGACACAGGAAAACTACCTTTGAAAGAAGAGTTGATTCCTTCCATTTCCCAAGAGATGGGCCCACACACCACACAGGGTGTGGGAAAGCTCCAAGAGGCAGAAGGAGTGAGGATAAGATGACCCAGAGCCTTTATTCTCAGGAAAGGAATGGGTAAGGCAGGGTAGACAGGTTTGAACAAGCTGAAGATTGAATAGTTTGAAGAATTTCACAGGGCTTCTAGCTCTAGGGGTGGTCTCCAGCTGCCCAGTACCTGATTTAGGGCAGGGGAGATGGTGGTTTGGTGTGTGAGTGTGTAAGTAAAGGAAGTGGCTGGGGAGGCAGACTTTGGATGGGTTGATGCGCATATGAAAAAGATGCTCGCTAGGGAGTTGTTGGCACTCTCTAGGAACCAAGTAGCCCCAGGAAGGGGCAGTCTCTCCCCAGCCAGCAATGCCTCCCAAGATGTCAAACATCATAAAATATAGAAACTAGAAATCATGATTAATACAGAAAGGCCACTCTTAGGGAAGTTGTTCTTCGGCAGAATTAACCCAAACCAAAATGTCACAGTAAACTGTTTGATGCTCATCAACAGTGATGGAAAAAAACAAGAGGAAATCTCTACAGTCTGTGGGTTTGACGTGTAATTCTGTCCCAGACGTTTGTTGCTCAAAGCTCGTGGGATATGAAACTGGACTAATCACCTACTTCACAAAAGCAATACGTCCAGAAAGTTTTACATTATTGTAAGGATAGATGCACGCTTTACCTTTCTCCTCCCCAATTTAAAATATATGTACTTTTTTTTCACATTTTTAAATTTAAAGATATATTACTTTTCAGGTAATAGTTTTCTTTTTTTATAGGTTGTGGTTTTAGTTTAATAGAATAAAAATTAAAATATGGTGGTCAGCAAAACCTGTCATAATAGCTAAAAATGGAAAATAATCTAACTATCCACAGCTAAGAAATTAAGTAAATCATGAGATATCCATACAATGAACCATGAAACAGGTATTTAAAATAATGATGCTGAAGAATAAGGAAGGGCTTTTAACATACTTAATGGAAAATGTAAGTTATAGAATTCTATATAGTTCTATATAGTCTGTTCTTCTAAAGAAAAAGGTAAGTATTTACATGCCTCAGGGAAAAACAAAAAACAAAAAACACTGGGAGGATAGGCACCAAAATAGGATCCACAGTTATATGGGTTGTGGGGTTATAATTGATTTATTTTCTTCTTTTTCCTTATTTGTATATTTAAAATTTGCATAATAAGCATGTATTTTATAAAAATGAGAAAATAAAAATCGTATTTATTTTTATTATATTGGAGTTTCTTTTCCCAAGGAAATTCTCTCCTACTGCTGGTTCCGCCAGGTCATAAGGCTCAAGTGGCAGGACAACGGAGCCCCCAGCCCAGCCCCGCTGCACAACCTTTTCTTACTGCAGACCCTATTCAGAACTGGTATCCTATGGGTTGCCCAGTAAGTGAGTCAAGGCAGCATGCCCAAATGGGGTATATGCCTCCAAAATCCAAAGAGGCTCACCGAGTGAGCCAGGTGAGGTGCAACAACATGTCTCTCACTTTAGAAGGAATAGCCCCAAATAACCAGATCACTGGACTCTAGAAACTCACCAAGATGTCAAAGCCCTAAACTTTCTTAGGATTTCTTTTTCACCCTAAGGCATACTTGTTTTTTGGTAAGACGTCAAAGCGGTCTGCTACCTCCTCACCACCAACTCCCATTAGCATAATTCCATCTACTAAGGGATAGCAAAATGACTGAAATTCCTCCAAACTGCACTGTGATAGAAAGCAAGAGAACTGACTTTGCCCTAGGACTGAGCATCTGGGGTAGGATATATATTCCAAACAGTTCAGAAAACACAACCTGCCACGCCATGGCTGCCAAGTCCAGATTTTGGTCAGCCAGTTGAGCACACTGAAGCCAACACATTAAATCTAGAATCCCAGAAGAGTACTCCAGTGTTAATAATTCAAACCAAAAAAGCCTCACATAGTGTCCTTTTTGGTCTAACACTTTTTTTTTTAAGTTGGTTTTTTTGTTTTGTTTTGTTTTGTTTTGTTTTTTGAGAGAGAGAGAGAGAGCACGAGAGGGAGGAGGGTCAGAGTGAGAAGCAAACTCCCTGCTAAGCAGGGAGCCTGATGCAGGGCTTGATCCTGGGACTCCAGTCGCTTAACCAACTGAGCCACCCAGGTGCCCCAAGGTCTAACACCTTTAGAATCCACTCTGACAGTTGCTCCCCAGGCTCTTGCCAATTCAGATCAGTGACATCTTGGAGCTATGTATAAACTCTCCCTTCCCACACCAGCCTTTGTGCCTCTCCATCAGGGCTCTGTTGGTTTCAACTCTTATTGGGGCCTGAAGATAATGAGCGGTGACACTAGTTTGGGACACAATTGCCAGGTATAAAGGCTTTTAGGAGAGGAAGGTTTGTTCCCTCAGAGAGGCATGAGGTTTCCTCTGCTGGCAAGGGAGGCAAGGAGAACTTACCGATTCAAAGTTCCCAGCCTTGTCCATGTCTGCCCAAATGTCTTCAAACCAGCCGTGCTTCATGTCCCACTCCAGCCCCACCAGTGCCCTTACCCTAGGGTAAGAAGCCTAGCAGGTTTTACCCTCTGTACCCTTTACCCCTCCGCCGTATCAACCCTGCAGTTACAAAAAAGGAAGGATTCCCTCCAAGCGGTCATGGAGGCCTTCTGGTTCCCTGTGTGCATTCTTAAGTGTATCTTTAAAGCTTTTCATTTCCCTTGGACTATCTAGGGTTCTCAGAAGAAGCCAGGTGTCTCCATGATCCTTACAAACACGACTATCGCTATAGCAATTAAGTCCCACAGCCACTTGACCTTCCCATGCCTTGCCCTCCACCGCACGTGGCTTCTTGCTATCATACCATGATCATTTGGGTAGTCATGTTGTGGCTATACGCCATGAATTATCCATGTCCCGTTCTCCCCTCACCCCTACCAAGCACACGGTCTCTGTGCTATACGCAACCCAATCTCAAAATCCTGTTTCAAGGGTCTGCTTTCTGAGTATCATATAAATTATAAACTGGAAGTTGTCCCTTAATTCCACCATCCCCCATAGGACTCCGGAAATAAAACACTGATAACAACTGTCCCCTAACTGTACATAGGCTGCATATGACATCACCTTTCACTCTAAAATCCCCAATCTGTCATCCTTTGGCTAATTTCTCTTCTCTTCCCATTCTCACTCGACTTTCAATTAAGGATTTCCTCGGCGGTGCTTAATTCCTTGCTTTCCACCCCAGGCAGATTATCCTTGTACTTCTTCAAACAAAGTCAATGTTTTTTCCAAGAAAAATATGGGTGGACTTAATTTCTTTTCTCTTACTACTTTTGCATCCCCAGCACGGAGCTCAGTGACTGTCTCATAAAACATATGAAAATTGTAAGAATAACACTTCATATTTTAAGTCTTTACTATAAGCTTTACGCATCTTATCTCATTTAATCTTCACAACAATACCCTGTGGTATTTACCATTATTATCCCAGCTTACCTGTGAGGAAACAGGCTTGGAGAGTTTAAGGAACATGCCCAGGGCGACCTACACAGCTGCTAAGTGAGAGAACTAGCTCCCTGTGATACTAAAGCCACTATGGACTCCACAGCCTCTTTCAAGAGTGTTTATAGAATGAACAGCCAGATGATGAACCCCAATAAATGCTATACATTCTTTTTGTGACCCAGACAAAACCTCCTGGTATCATCACTGACCCTTTTTACCAGACGTCACTCTTATGGCTCCATCAATTGTTGTGGGTTATAGAAACCAACTCTGGCTAAACTTATCAAAAATAAAGGGATGGGGGCGCCTGGGTGGCTCAGTCGTTAAGCGTCTGCCTTCGGCTCAGCTCATGATCCCAGGGTCCTGGGATCGAGTCCCGCATGGGGCTCCCTGCTCCGCGGGAAGCCTGCTTCTCCTCTCCCACTCCCGCTGCTTGTGTTCCTGCTCTCGCTATGTCTCTCTCTGTCAAAAAAATAAATAAAATCTTTAAAAAAAGTAAAAATTAAAAATAAATAAATAAATAAAGGGATGGGTTGAAAGGTAAGGTTAGCCCACAGAATTAAAGCGATGACTGATCAGCAAATTTTGGAAAGGACAGAACCCAGGCAAAACCAAGGAATAAAGGAGCAGGAGCCTCGACCCTTTGGGATGAATCAGCTTCAACTATTTTCAGTCCTCATGTCACTCTGCGTCAAGCCTCAAATTCCAGCGAGAGCCTGTCTGACATCATTGGGATCCGCATCCAGCCCCGGGCCAGGGAGGGGGGGGGTGGAGGTGGGATGGGGCACCGTGATTGGCGGTTCCACTGAGACCGCGTTCCAGAAAGGAAAACAGAGGGGCATAGACTTCGTCGGTGCTGGGCAGGCTACAAAATGTCTGCCGCCAATGACCTCAACACATCCGTGGTCAGAGGGGAAAGATCTGGACTGGTGAAAATATTCAAGGAAATGCACAACAGAGAAAATTCCTCGAGAAACGGTCCAAAATGTTTAGAGCACTGTTTCTCAAAAGGACCACTTGTAACAAAATAAATAAAAGATTTTAAAAGAAAAGCTCACGGACCATCTAGTGTTGCCTTAAATTACTTTTCACTGCAACGTTACTTAGATGTGTACAAATATGAAAACAGGGATAGAAATTTCCTTGGATTTACAGCACTTATAAAATTATAAAGGCACAACACATTTTAAAATTCGACCCAAACAAAATGACGAAACCAATATAATTGAAGTTACTTACACAAGTTTAACTTGACAGCTGATATTTTTCTGAAACGGAGCTGCTACTCCCAAAGTGCCTCGGCTTCTGCCTGCCACCCTGAGGCATTTCGGAGTTCAGCACTGCCGTGTGGTTGCATGCTTGATGACTCAGTTCTCCCGCCACTTTATCCTTCAATCCACGGGGAAACTTGGAACAGCAGGGCCAGTCATGACTTGGCCTTCATTTGGCATGAAAATATCTGTGCTCTCCTATTAACCCATGATAATTAGAATAATTTGATGTTAACGCATCGGAAACACAAACAGAGGCATAAAAATTCTTGGCAATGCTCAGTGATGAGACGATCACTCGGATGATCCATAACATGGCTGATACTAAAATTTTTTAGAGTACCTTAGAAACATAAATACAACTTTTAAACTTTCATATGGCAAATTCATGGATATCTGAGACTATATCCTTGGAACCCCAGGCATTGTGACCCCCAGTTTGAGAAACAGGTGTTTAGAGCACTGGCATCATCCTTAGAATAAATATGTAATGAACCCTTTGAAAAGGGTATTACAATGACTTGCTGCTATAAATTCCTACGTATGTGGTGGGTATAAAATTTCCATATGCATTCTGATAGTTCTTCTGCCCTTGATATTCTGCATGTTGTATTTAAAGAGAAAAAAAAAATACCTTACAGCCTCTTGATAACCTCTATGGAGTGGGTGAAAACTCCAGTTTCTATGAATACACTAATACGTGTTCGTCAAATTGTATTAAAAAAGCATGTAAATTGAGGGACACCTGGGTGGCTCAGTCGATTAAGCGTCTGCCTTCGGCTCAGGTCATGATCCCAGGGTCCCGGGATCGAGTCCGCATCCGGCTCCCTGTTGAGCGGGGAACCTGCTTCTCCCTCTGCCTCTGCCCCTCCCCCTGCTTGTTCTCTCTTTCTGACAAATAAATAAATAAAATCTTTTTAAAAAAAAAAGTGTGTAAATTGAGTTAATAGAGGGTTGGGATTCTGACCATTCCTCTAGTTACGAAATGGCTAATAATTATCTAGCTACTCTGAGTAAATGCACATGTGGAGAATTTTGCTTCCCAGTGATTGTGAAACACAGCACTTGATTTTAAAATATTTCTGATCCAGTAAGACTAAACGACATTCTGCTCCCTTTAAAAAGATCAACTTAACCAAATTTTGCAAGCACTGACTTTCTAAATACATTTTTTAAGTTATTCTAAATTATGTGGCTGAGTTAGACTCAGAATTATAGCATCTTAAGGCACAAAACAGTGATAGCTGAAGAGAAATGCTTTCATACGTAAGGTAGAGTCTTCCAGGAATGTTTGAATTTTGCATTTATATTTCTAAAATAACCTCAGAAAGTTTAATATCAGCATGTTATGATTATCTGGGTGACCATCTATAACAATGAGAAAGATTTTGATTATCACTGGTGACATGGGTCTCTTTAATTTACAGTTATGCTTTGTTTACAAGTCTCTTAGAAACATGAACAAATAGCACTGAGACTATTTCAATGAAGAATAGCTCTTAAATCATTATAGAAGAAAAAAGTAATCTTGCATGTGCTAGTTCCAAATGCCAGAATGATTCTGAATTACTTAGATCAACAGAACTAGTTAATAGGCTAGGTTTATGAAGAGAGGCTATACAGAAACATTTCTCAATATTTAGTTTCATTTTGGGGCACCTGTGTGGCTCAGTCAGTTAAACATCTGACTTCGGTTCAGGTCATGATCTCAGGGTCCGGGATCGAGCCCCGCGTCAGGCTCCATGCTCAGCAAGAAGCCTGCTTGTCCCTCTGCCCCTCCCCTTGCTCTCTCTCTCGCTCTCAAAGAAATAAATAAAAACTTTTAAAAAAAATTTAGTTCCATTTTACACAAAATATAATATGTAATCCTTAATTTCCACAGTTAGAAATTTGAAGAATTTGCTTTTAATAGTAATACATTAATAGTGACATATTTTGTGGACATTTTAGATCTCTGTATGAAAACTCCCATGATGAAATTGGTCATACTGAAAGAATGCAGGGTTGGGCAAGTTTAATTATTTGCACAATTCCAAATGAGTTAATAGTTGAGTAATAACCAAAAAAAAGTTAGGAGATTTCTGCATCATCTGTCACTTTAAAATGTCAACTTTTACATTACCTTATATGAGAAAAATTAGAACATTTTAGAAATATCAGAAAAATCTATGGGGGTTGTTGGGTGGCTCAGTCAGTTGAGCATCTAACTCTCGATTTCGGCTCAGGTCATGATCTCGGGGTCTTGGGATGGAGCCCTGTGTTGGGCTCTCAGCTCAGCGCAGAGTCTGCTTAGGATTCTCTCCCTCTGCCTCTGTCCCTCCCCCTGCTTGCGCATGCTCGTGCTCTCTCTCTCTCTCTCAAATAAATAAACAAATCTTTAAAAAAATAAGAAAAGAAAAATCTATGGATTATCACTTTGTTAGTTGTAAGTTGGGGAAGGAGGAGACACCCTGCAGAAAGTGTCAGGCACATCAGGGTCTTCATTTTCTAACTGGATACGAGCTAGCTTATGAGCATCACATGATGAAGTGCAATGGGTGGGCTTTGAAACCAGCCAGGTCTGGGGCTGACTACAGGCTGTGCCTTTTATGAATTGTGTGATCCAAGACATGTCCTTAACCACTCTGAACTTTAGTTTCTTAATTTCAGGTGAAGAGGATAATAAGATTGACCTGTAGGAGTGAGAGGACTTGGTTTCTTTTCAGGCTCTCTAATTCACTCTGTAATTTTGGCAGTCACATGACTACTTCAGGCCTCCTATCCTCTAGGTAATGGAGGTTTTGGTGGTTCTCAACAGGAATGTTACTTTCCTCCACCCCGGGGGCATTTGGATATGTGTGGGGTGGGTTTGGGTTGTCACAAAAATTAAGGGAATCAAGAACACTAAATGCCCTGTAATGAGGAGGCCAGTCCCATACAACAAAGAATTGTTCCAACAGAAAATCAACACAACCCTATTGTGAAACTAACCTAGATCATCTCTGACGTTTTCACTTTGACATTTCAACATTTTATTTTATGTCATTGTTTCTTTACAATCATCTTGGGTAAACCAGATAATTAAATGCTGTGAGCCGCCATGACACACATGAGCATGTTTACCAAAATAAAGAATTGTGGGGAAAGAATTGGCTTTTTTTTTTTTCCTTTGGTTGGAATGGAGTACTCAAAGTAAGTCTAAGAGCAAGTGAAATAGAAGCTTTCCTGGAAATAGTTCCTAAGTGCTCCAGGCTAACTGACCTGAGACCTTAGAGAGAAGACATTCTTCCTCTGCCTCTGCTAAGACCCACCCTTTATGCTCCCACCTCCTTCCCCAGGACTGACATTTCCAGAATGACGGACTGGTGGTCAGACTGTCCGTTCCTTTCACAGGAAACTCCAGCCTCCACTCCCAGGACTACAGTATTGTTCTTTAGCCCCAAAAGACATCAGAACACATTTCTGTATCAGTACATTTACCAAATGGGGGATTCAGTCTTTAATAACACCATTTGGAGTCAGCCAAATCCCACCCAGGTCACTTTGCTCCAAGCAAAGTTCCTTGGCACAGTCTTTCCTCCAGCATAAGGAAAGAGGAGACTGGAGCTGCGTGTGCTCCCAGACTCTTCAGGGTCTCTGCTCCTGATATGGGAGCAAGAATACATACACTGTGCTCCAATATTTGGAGCACTGACATACAAAGCATCATGTCCTGGATCTGTACTTAGAGAAGCCCCATTAATGCAAAAACAATGGGCAGCGAGGCAGCTGTGCCCCAGTAGCGACCCCGTGTACAGAGACAAGTCACTTAGCGAACCCCCGTCAGGTCCAAAGGAAGGCCTTTGCTTCACCTTTCATTACTAAAGGCCTGTCTTGACTCCAGAACAAAGGGACAGCTGACCAAATAAATTAAAAGTCAGGAGTTTTCCCAGTTTCAGCTCATCAAGTGTTCAAACGCTATGGAGTACAACATCAGTCAAAATCACTAGAATCCAACAAACATATAATGATCACTCTTACATGTCAGGTATGATGCTAAGTCTTAAAAAAAAACAAAAGAAGAAAGAAAAGAAAGACAAAGAAAGAAGAAAGAAAGAAAAAGAGAGAGAGAAAGAAAAAAAGAAGGAAGGAAGGAAGGAAGGAAGAAAAACAGCTCTAGACTCAGGAATAAACATGTAAAGAAATTCAGTCACAAGTTCCTGATAAATTCTAGCAACAAACCTATCCATCTCTGTGGCAAGCTTGAGAATTCTGATGCCAGTAAACCCAAGTCACTCCCGACAGGCATATTTAGAAAAGGAAGAATGCAGGCGGGAGCCAGACTGCTGAAAACAGAAAATGAGGGTAGACCACAGAGCATGTCTTCAGTGAAAACTCAGGAAGGTAAAGGAAGCGGAGAGAAGCCTACTTCCTCAGGATTGGGCTCTGGGATTGTATAGAAGGAAGGAACTAAGACATCTATGAGAGGGCTTGACAGCCAGGGCTGAGCAGAGACACAAGGCGCCCCGGGAAGGCCAACAATTTGGCGTGTCACCAAATCAACGCTATTTTTTAAAATGGTTCAACATTTATTTAGTGAGGTTAAGGTTAGGGTCCTTTTATTCTTTCTTTTTTTTTTAAGATTTTATTTATTTATTTGAGAGAGTGGGAGCACGCGTGGAGGGGGAGGGCAGAGGGAGAGGGAGAAGCAGGGTCCCCGCTGAGCAGAGCCTAAGATCATGATCTGAGCCGAAGGCAGACGCTTAACTGACTGAGCCACCCAGGCGCCCCTAGGGTCCTTTCATTCTTAAAAAGTACATATAACCCCTCCTCCTCCTTCTGCTTCTCTTCTCTTTCCTTCTCAAACCATTCAGTCCGAAAGCTACCAGATGAGGCAGGAAAAGGAGAGAAGAGAGAAGAAGCCATGGTGGCCCAGAACGGAATGTCAGCTCAGCAAGGGCAATGCAGTATTTGCACACTGGGGCAGGGGGTGCATTAGAACTCTGTATGAGGAGCAGCGCATCCTTCGGAGGTGGGGGGCCGCCAGGCCAGGGTGCTGGGGCAAGGGGGAGAAGGGTATCTTTGTGGAGGGGCAGCCAGGCAAGGGGTACCCACACTCTGGAGTGAAGAGGGCATCTGGGCAGGACAAGGAGTGGCAGATTGGTTGATCGAAGGAGTACAGTACAGTTGTCCCACTTTATCCGTGGGGGATATGTTCCAAGACCCCCCCCCCAATGGATGCCTGAAACCACAGAGAGTACCAATCCTAGATATACTATGTTTTCTCCTGGCCACACATACCTGTGAAAAAGTTTAATTTATAAATTAGGCACAGTAAGAAATTAGCAACAATAATAGTAAGACAGGACAACTATAACAATACACTGTGTAATAGTTACATGAATGTGGTCTCTCTCTCCAAATATCTTACTGTGGCGGAGGCATGGTGCCAGACCGTTAGGCAACTAGTGACCTTCTGACAATAGTTTGGAAGGAGGATCGTCTACTTCTGGACCACAGCTGACCATGGCCAACCGAAGCCCAAGAAAGGGAAACCTCTGATAAGGGCGGACAACTGTAAAGGTAATGGAGCCAGGCTTCTCATGCAGAAGAGAGGTACAAATATGGGAAGGAAGGAACTTTTATGGTGATGGATTCCAACTGGAGGTATTGGCGTGAGGTCATGAGTTTCAATAAACATCAGATACAGAAATTAATATAAATTTAAGTGTGTGTATCTGTACATACATATATCAAGAGACACAGGGACAGAGAGAGAATCTGCCTACTAAAGGGGACTGGGAGCAACAATACTCCAGTAACAGTGAGTACACCCAGTACCCAGATCTTGAATCCTAATCACCACTGGTCACTGAAGAGAACCAGGGCTCCCCGAGGAAATGGCCGGCCCACCCCCAGGCTGGGGCAGGGACAGTGGAAGATGAGGCTGGAACATCTGGAGCATCTGAGGCCAGAAAGCACCAAGTGCTCAGAGAATGAGGGGACATGCCAGAAAGGACACAGAAGCCAGCCTGAATGGGGGCCGAAAGGGGGACAGTTGATCAAGATAAGTTATGGTAATCACAGATTCTTACCCAAACACGTGAACCCATACTCATATTGGAAAAACACAATCAATGAATTGTCAGTTCAATGAGGTACAGGATATATATGTCTCCCCACAACAATACTGACTAATCACAAAGAGGAAAAGAAAAGTCTCAGAGGTAAAAATGTTCTGTGGGGTACTTGCAGCTTTCCTGTGTGATTGCTTCCAAATTATATCTTTTAAAAGTGCATGAGATGGGGGCGCCTGGGTGGCTCAGTTGGTTAGGCGTCTGCCTTCGGCTCAGGTCACGGTCCCGGGGTCCTGGGATCGAGTCCCTCGTCGGGCTTCCTGCTCAGCGGGGAGCCTGATTCTCCCTCTCCCTCTCCCTCTGTGTTCTCCCTCTTTCTCTCTCTCTCAAATAAATAAATAAAACCTTAAAAAAAAAAGTGCACGAGAAACGCGAATTCAATTCTGACTGAAATGTAGTCAGTGGTCCGAAAAAATCCAACAGAATGTTTCCAGCTTTTGTGGTAGTTGTTTCCCATTGGAATTTTCTAATCCTAGCCAATTATTGGGAGGCATATTAAATAATAAAAGAAATCCGTCCTCCATCATTTATTCCATCCACACGAAGCTCCCTATGCCATGCTTTCCTTGGTTTGCGGATCCCAGTTGCTGGGACGGCTCACTGTTAACTGGCTGGACGGACTGTGTGTGGGCATCGCAAGAACAGTCCGGAGACACAGCTTGGCGCTCCAGTTATTTTATTTCTACTCATAGGTGCCATCTGTCTGAACCAATTTCCCACTGCACTACTGCCTTCCCATGCTGCATCGGCCCTGCTCCCACCACCCTCCAGGCTCTGTGGGGGGGCATCACCCCTGGAGCCACAGTGAGTGTGGGAAATGACTCAACAGTCCCCACTCGCTGACTATTTGGATGGACACAGATGCAGAGGAAGAAACATGTCTCTTACTACCCAAGCTATCTCAGCAAAGATATTTGCAAGCATATTGTTTCAAGTGCAGAAGAAAGACCCTAAAAAGTTTCCGTCAAGCACATTTAAATTATCTGTAGCATATCCATATTAGTATTTTAGGATGTATGAAGTGCTATGGATAATCCCTCTCAGAGCAGCCATGTATGGTTGGGCAGGTTGTGCTCTGCACAAGGGCACCTGGCCAACTGAGGCTGTGTCCACCCAGAGAAAGGGGTGCATTTTAAATTTTGCACAGAGCTTCTGTATGGCCTAGCAGCAGCCATGAACGTATTACCTATACCGCTCTAAACTTAGTGAACAACAATAAGAAATTGTATAAAAGCCTTTATATGTTCACTTCTGACTCCACTACCTCAACTCCTTAAAATCTTGTTTTTCAACTATAAATTCTCCTTCCGTGCAGAGTGTCAGGAACCTCTCCTTGCAATTTGGGAAGACTGGAGAAATAGTACAACATGGGACGTGCAGAGAGAAGAAAAGTACAAAGTGCTAGGTGACTGGAAAAGAAAAGACACAGGAAGATTGTATCAAATTTCTAAACAGCAGTTGCTTTTAAACTTGCCTGTAACATTGGGGATAAGGCAGAAATGTAGCCCTGGGGAAGCTGCATTCTTACATCGTTATTTGGATGATGTCCTATCAAAATTCAATATGATTGTAGTGAAAAGATAATTCCATATTCATTATAAAAATTTTACCTAGCATATGTTTCCATCTAGTTCCAGAGAGAAAATTCATGTCTATTGCGTAAGTCCCTGGGGGAGAAAAAATTCTGGAACATTGACTTTACCCTGCTAAAAAGCAAGTTCATGCCGGAACTCTACTAGAGAGGTTCTTAGTAAGAATTAATGTTGGTAAGGGGCACCTGGGTGGCTCAGTCTGCCTTCGGCTCAGGTCATGATCCCAGGGTCCTGGGATCGAGCCCTGCATCAGGCTCCCTGCTCAAGGGGCAGAGCGGGGGGCGGCCTGCTTGACCCTCTCCCTCTGCCTGCCCCTCCCCCCCCACTTGTACACTCTCCCTCCTTTTCTCTCTCTCTGCCAAATCAATAAATAAAATCCTTTTTAAAAAAGCATTGAAAAGAGAATTAGTGTTTGTAGACAAACAAAAGCCTTATCCCCTTTTCAAGTGGGATCTTGTATAAGAGGAAAACAAGAGAATACATTCTCACTGGCCGTGCTAAGTAGACAGACAAGCAGGCAGAGGACTGGCTGCAGCATTGGAATTAAAGACCCGAGGTTCCAGCAGTAACTCGGGGTACAGCACTGAAAATCTACAGATCACTCACTGGCTCAGTATGGAGTTTGACTGCATAACGGGACTAATTCAAATTTCTTTTTAACATTATATTATAGATAAAAAATGTTGCTTCAAAAAAAATCTAACCATTACGTCTTATGCTTAGATTTTTTCATTATTACTTTATTATCAAATATTTCAACATACACTAAAATACTGTAGTATATTATACCACTTAGCTATAATAAGTATTTTCACTTCGCCATATTCACTTCAGTTTTTTGCTGTTAAAGAAATGAAACTTAGCAGTGCGACTACTGTCTCCTCCGTGGCCTTGGCCAACGTCATTTCCTCCCTCCAGTCCAGAGTAGCCCACTATCCGGAAGCTGAAGTGTTTCCATCCCGAGCATATTTTTAAACTTTTACCTCCTAAGTACATGAACAATATTATTCTATAACTTGGGGTTTTTTTTCACTTAATATTATATTTTTAATATTTTTTCCATATTCATATACAGACTTCTAAGTCACTTGTGCTGATTACCATAGGGTGTAGTAATAGTTTAAGTATCTATTCTGCTACTGAAGGAAATTTTAGTTGTTTGCAGTTTTTCACCATTCCAACCAAACAGTGATGAATAGTCTCATGCATTTTTCCTGGAGAACAGGCATGAGAATTTTTCCAGAGACCTATCCATCCCATTTGCTTTTCCATAAAGCTTGCTTAAATATAGCAGATTTATATGGCTGCAGCTAGCGACAGGTTGCCAAGAAATTCTCCCCTTCGTGGAGGAAAACATAATGGTCGGCGAGGGCTCTCTGGGTGACCTGGGCCTCTACCATAGACAATGACTCCCACATCCCATGTTGGGGAACAGCGGGGACCCTCCAGCCCCATCATCCTCCACGGGGAGAGCTAAAACATGCAGGGCATGCAGCTTTCATCCTGCAGGTACCCAGGCTGGTGCTTAGGAAACCCGGAACCGGAGAAGCCCTGTGGAAATGATGTATGCATGTGACAAACAGCCAAAGCTGTTGGGGGTTTAAAAGTGAACACGACACTGTGGTGGACAGGTTAATGGCTCCCCAAAGATTTCCACATCTAATGCTTGAAACCTGTGAATGTGTTTCCTCGCATGGCAGAAGGGACCATGAAAGTATGATTAAGTTAAGGTCCCTTGAGAAGAGGCGATTATCCTGGATTATCTGGAAGGGGCTGGGGTCCCATGTAATCACAAGGGTCCTTAACGAGGCACACAGGAGGGTCAGAGTTAGACGCTGGAACATGCTAGGCTGCTGGCTTTGAAGGTGGAGGAGGGGCCACCAACCAAGGAACGTGGCAGCCTCTAGAAGCTGGAAAGGGCAAGGAAAGGGATCCTCCCCCAGAGCCTCCAGGAGGAACACAGCCTTCCCAACACCTTGATGTTAGCCCAGGGATCTTGGCCCAGTGTCTCCTTCGGGGCTCCAGAACTGAGAGGTAATAAATTTGTGTTGTTTTAAGTCGCTGAGTTTGTGGTAATTTATGAGTGGCGGCATGAAATGAACAACAGCAAAGGTGGAGGGGGACCCACCTTGTCGAAACTCACAAAAAAGGAGGCACACCACACCCTCCTGGTCCGAGAACCAGAGCGGCCAATACCACGACTAACCTGCAGAAGAGTGTCCTTCAGAACCCCAGCCGCGAGTGCTCCCCGCAGAGCCCCACTGGGGATTTGGCAGCCCATTCCTGCAAGGAGTCAGTGGCCTTTAGAATTTGTGGGTGTGGTGGGCTGCAGTAAATCGGTGTGTTGTTTGTGTGATCTTTCCCATCCAGGAATTGGAGGAAACACTCTGGTATCACTTGCTCCCTAGTCAACCCCTGATGTTGGAATCTGAGGTCTTGTCTCCCTGTTCTATGTCTGAGGGAGGCTCCCTGGGATCCACCCGCCCGGGATCCTGCTCTCTGATCCCAGTGGGCACATCCAGACCTCGCTCTGAGCTGGACCGCGTCCTGCGTGCTTGGACTCCTGGCTGTGCCCTCTACTTAGATTGGAAACCTCTGGACACAGACTCCTGATGGGTCCCATCTGAGCATGTCTCTCTATGCTCTATGACAGATTTGGATCTCACTGCCCCATTCCCTGGACTTGTGACCTGGTTTTGTTTGTCCTCCAGGTTGGTCTGATCTCTGAGACGCAGACCTTGACATGACTAACTCTTGTGACTCTTTTACAAAGCACACTTCCTGGCCAGCCCTGCCACTAGTTAGATTAGTGCCCCCATTAAATGGAGGGGCTTTCTCTTCTGCAAGGAGCCAGCAATAAATTGACAACCTATTTCAGAGCCAGGGACGGTGTTGGCAGCTCTAGATACATAGTCCATTCGATCCTAAAAGATCCCAGGGTGAGTCAGAATTCAGAATACCAATGCCCCAGGCTGCTGCTTCTGGAAAACACACCTTCCTTCTTTCAGAGACCTGCTCCCCTCCTCCCCCACCATGAAGACCATGTTGATAGAGTGGATGTGGCCAATCACGTCCTCCACTCTTCCAGCCACAGTAGCAGTATGTGAGCTGAGCTCACGAGAACACCTCCCCCTCCTGCCCACCAAGACGGGGTGTGTGACCTCAAGTCGGCTAATCGTAGCCCTTCTCCAGAAGGTTTTCAATAGAGCATTATAGGGGAGGATCCCTTTCCTGGTAAAGAGGTGAGGAGCAGGCTAAAAGGTGAGACCCTGGTCTCTAATCTCACTGGGAAAGCTGGCTGAAGAGAACGAAACAGACCCAAGGACACAAGAGTCACACTAAGAAAATAAACTTTCACAGCACTGAAGTCCCTGGAGACGCACAACGCACGGTGCTTCCAGGTGTGGGCTCGGAGTCAGACTACCTGGGTAACCTTGGGCAAGAACGCCTCCCAACCTGAGTTCCACATCTGTAAAAAGATAATAATAGTACGTAACTCGTGGGGTTGTTGTGAGGATTGAACGAATTAACACATGTGAAGCATGGTGAACAGTGCTTGGCACGTGGTCATCTCACAACAAATAGTAACTGTTATAAGCTGCCGCACCCGTGTCCTGCCTTCCGTTTGGTTACCCGAGCAAATGTCTAAGCTAGCGTTGGGTCTCTGTTATTTACAACTGAAGAGTCCTGAGGGGTGTAGTCATGATTTTTCTAAATTCCTGGGTCCCATGAGATGCTTAGGAGAAAGAGTTTCCATAGATAAGTTTGAGCAACTCTTGGAGATTCCTTGTGTTTTCATTTATACAGCTCCCCTCTTTGATAATCTCATTATATGTAAATATAGTAAAGGCTCTGAGTGACCCTACGACTAAAAAGCCAGTAGAACTTTATTCAACCTGGCCCTTCCCAAACTTAATTTTTAACTCTGTTTCTTTTCTTCTTTCCCGGGATCCTTGTTTTTTATTCTACAAAATTAGCATTCCACAAAATACACTTTGGTGTGATGAGCAGAACATAAAGATGAGAAAGCCGAAGGATATGCTGTGGGACAAGGTGAACCCACATCTATTTGAATCTAGAATATATATACCCTTGGGACACCTGGGTGGCTCAGTCAGTTAAGCTTCTGCCTTTGGCTCAGGTCATGATCCCAGGGTCCTGGGATCGAGCCCCACGTCAGGCTCCCTGCTCCGCTCATGCTCTCTGTTGTTATCTCTGTCTCTCTCTCTCTCTCAAATAAATAAATAAAATCTTAAAAAAAAATAGAATATACACCCTTTCCACGGTTTTGAACACATACACACAGAAACACAACGTAAGTATCACTCACCATTTGGAAGGTAAGTGTTCGACACGCTGGTTTTGAGTTTGCTTTTCTCTTTTAAGTGTTACTTGGCCAGAGAACAAAGTTTTGAGCGCTTGCTCTTACAGATTCATATATACCATGCAAAATGAAGTGGAATTAAATCTTTCTAAGACAATCTTGAATAAAAATGACCTAGGACATGCGATAGCCTCTTCTCTGAAAAATTATAAGAAAGATGGCTTTTCTTTTTGGGTCGCCAGAGCCCATTACAGAAGAAACACTAGCTTGGATGATGTTTTCATTCTAATCCACACCATCGGATACCTTTGTCTTCATTTGCAGGAGGGCCAAATTATTGCACAAGTTCTCACATGTCCCTCTGGACCAAACTCTAGCTTCTGATTATGCAAAGCTATGTTATCGAATCTGGGCAATGGATATTATTCCTGTTATCATTATTACTGTTGTGGGTTGGTATTGATTGTTGGGCCCTAAGACTTGTCAGAGGGGACTTTTGGGCCAAATGAGAGACCCAGTTCCCTCTGGCAGCCATACAATCTAAATTAGACTGAGTTGTATAACAGTTTTAGGCATCTGATATGGGACTTGCCAGATTTCATGGCTTCAGGCACACGGAATGCACATCCCTGTTCCAGGGAGGCTAAATATTTTTCCAAATCAGTAGATAAAACAAACTCCCTGACCTCAACTTACTTCCTGGCGCCTGGAGTCCTGAGTAGCTGATGAAGAGTGTCTGTCTGCTATCAAGTGACAGGACACATTCAGACTGACTCCTGCCCTCAAGACCATGTGGGACCTGATCCTGTCTCCATCTTCGGAGCTGAGATTTTGGCCACAACTTAAAGATCTAAGTCCAGAGGGCAATGGGCCAGGGTTAGATACCATTAAATGCCATTGAATCAGCCTTGAAGGGCAACTGTGGCTTCTTAGGGCATGAGGCAATGCGCTACAGCTGGACGCTGATGAGAGCCTGCGATCACAGACCCCAGGGAAACCAAGCCTCCGACGTCAGATCTGAACTGGAGAGGTGGCCACACCGCTGTCTTAAGTAAATACACGCACAGATTTTAGACCTCCCAGTGCCAACCAAGGAGGGAGTAAATCCACTGAAGGGAACCTGAAGCTTCTGACCCCAGGGCTTGGTTGGGTAGACACCTTCACTATTTGACAGTGACATCTACTGACTGTATCAGACACCGCCACCTTACGTGTCAAACGAGAATTAGCAAAGCTTTGAGGACTCAAAGGAAGGCCAAAGGGGGCAGGGGGCAGGGGGGAATTCCCATGGGTGGTCCAGAGAGAGATCAGTAGAGAAGGGGCAGCACAGATATTAAAAAGCATTGTCGAGTGTTCCAGACAATAAAAAGGAATTTCCTACCACCACTAAGTCCTTGGATCCTTCTCAGGAGAGCTACTATAAATGGGCCAGGCACTGTTTTGGAGCCTTTCTGGGTCCATCAGCTCATCTCCGTGGCACTTCCCTGGAGGTCTTCCCTGCAGTCAATTGCATTTGCCTGGTAGACTCTTGGGCATCTGCACTGCTGTACCTAGGTATGCTTTTCTCCCCACTTTCTCCTCTCCCTGCCCCAGCCTCCTGAGAATAAGCTATATTTGATCAAAAGCCTGGATTCCTCTCTCTTCTTTTTACTGAGTCATCGAAATAACTTTTTTTCTGACATCTGCTGAACCCAGCGAGCCCTGCAGCCAGAGTCCCCCCTCATGTCCTACTTTATATATGGAAAGACACAGGACCCCACTTCATTCCAAACTGCCCCAAACCTCCCAGCCACCCCTTTTCCCGCAAAGGCTACCAAGCTGCCAGTGCCAGTGAGCGGTCTGCTTGAGGGGGCTGCTCACCCCACCGTAGGTCCCGACTGTGCACCCTGGAGAGCAGGGAGAGTGTCCCTTCCCACTTCTGCATCCCTCAGTCCTACCTGGCGGCCTTTAATAAATGCTTACTGTATGAATGAATGATTGAGAGGCCTGTTTTAATTCATGGACACCAGTGGATTGAAAAGGTTCTGCTCAGAGCTACCCTCATGCCCAAATACTCAAAATTGGAAACACGGAAATTAAACATTTTCAAAGAAAAATTGAGTCTGGCTTCCTGGTCTTTTCTATCATTGTCTACTTTTTTTAATTAAAATAAATTTTTAAAAAAGGAACTCCTTGGGGCACCTGGGTGGCTCAGTCGGTCAAGCCTTTGGCTCAGGTCAGGATCCCAGTGCCCTGGGATCAAGTCCCACATCCGACTCCCTGCTCGGCGGGGAGCCTGCTTCTCCCTCTCCCTCTGCCGTTCCCCCTCCCGACACTTACACCCTCTCTCTCTCTCTCTCAAATAAATAAACTCTTTAAAAAATAAAATAAAATAAAAAAGGAACTCGTTTTGAACATTTGTCTCAACTAAGATCACAACACAGTGTCCTAAGTTCTGTAATTTTCTCTTTAGGGAAGTGGGTTTCAGTTCTTCAAGGGAATGCTCAAAGAGGAATCCTGCGCACTGAGAGTCAGGAGCTGAATCAGGAATTGGCATCGCCTCCCAGATCTTAGACTGGGGGCCTGCTTTGAAGAGTGACAGCAGAAGGCTGAGAATTATAGTTGCGATTGAGTTAGGAAAATAACCTTGGCTTTTACTACTAAAAAAAAATTCTCCTTTCCTACATGAAAGCATTTTCCATCAATTTTTATTTGGTAGATAAAATGCATGTATGGGAAACAGTGCTTTTTAAATGTTGTAACCAAGATTAGCTGCTCAGAACGTCTACATGTAAATATGCTGTTTTAGTCCTTTTGTTATTGCTGTGCAACTACTGGGGGGCCTATCAGGATTTTAGGGTGGGTTTTCATGCTGTCGGAGGTCGTTGAGTAATTATGAAAATTAAACTCTGCAAGCAAGATGTGGTAGAATTATTTGATCTCATCCCTTCTGACTTCTTTTTGGGGGGCACTGGATGTCGGTCACTTGGAAGGAAGAAAGATACAAGAGTGAAGAGATGGAATGAAGCAGAGATCATCTAGCACCCCGACAAAAAGATGGCATGTGAACCATTTATTCCACCAAGGGTGTCTGGCACACCTCGGTGCTTAATCTGGAGCACTAGGAAGATAAAGATGACTCACCATTTAGCCACATCCATGGAGACAAAGGGGTGATAATTGCCAGCCAAGGGCTGACCTGTTCGAAAATGCCGAGAGGCACACTGGTACGTCGTCGTGCTGGGGTTCTGCCTCCACGGCTTCTCCTGCAGAGGGGCGGTCACTGCTGGTGTGACCAGCAAGGGGGGAAATGGGAAAGAGAAGAAAAGTTGCTTAGGCATTCTCTCTTGGGATAGCATTTGGAAGGTTAGGTATCTTTAATACCCCAGGAACTAGGAAGCAAGGCGGCTCACTCTAGTGGACCCCAAACAGAGAAGACTTGGCCCAGGGATTATCGTGCTTCCTATAGCAGTCAGTAATTCTCTGCCTTTTGTCACTTCCTGGCTCTCAGGAAAGTCTCTCTTAAGTGACATAACCTTGGCTCAGCTGTGCTGTAGGCATGCGTGGAAAGGTCATGCCGCCCTGTTTAGGCCGGTTTTGTTAAAGGGGAAATGATACTCGCCGCTCTCACCACTCCCCCCAGGCAGCATGGAGTTGGCGGCAGGAATGCATATAAGAGGACCCCCCCCAACACAGCGCAGTGGAACGTGGGCGACAAACAAGAGGCCATAGGATCCAGCGATGCCTCCTCTCCAGGGGATTCTCTTTCCAGGGTTAACCTAGAAGGACCTGGTTTGTTTGTTGGTTTGTTTTTATTAAATTAGGGGAGGGGGACAATTACTTTCAGGCACTACTGTTTCCTAGATGAAATGATCTGATATCTAAAATGAAAGAAGTTGTTATAGACTGAATTTTGTCCCCCCCCCATTCATATGCTAAAACCCTAACCCCCATTTCAACTGTATTTGGAGAGAGCCCTTTAAAAAGGTAATTATAGTCAACTGAGGTCATAAGGGTGGGGCCCTAATCCTACAGGACTGGTGTCCTTATAAGAAGAGAAAGAGGGGCACCTGGGTGGCTCAGTCAGTTAAGTGTCTGACTCTTGATTTGAGCTCAGGTCATGATCTCAGGGTCATGACCTCAGGGTCATGAGATCGAGCCCCATGTCAGGCTCCGCACTCAGGGGGGAGTCTGCTCCTCTCCTTCTCTCTCGCCCTCTGCCCCTCCCCCCATGCTCTCTCTCTCTAAAATAAATGAATAAATAAAATCTTAAAAAAAAGGAAGAAGAGGAAGAAACACCAGAGAGCTCTCTCTGGTGAGCCACAGAGGTGGTGGTCTACAAGCCAGGGAGAGAGGACTCACCAGAAACCCACCCTGACAGCACCTTGACTTTGGACTTCTGGCCTCCAAAACTGTGAAAAAAATAAATTTCTGTTGCTTAAGCCACTCGGGCTGTGGTATTTTGTCCTGGCAGCCCAAGTGGACTAACACAGGAGGCAAGGCCCCTGGTTCCCAGAATAGCCTTGCGCTTTGCTGAGGTGACTGTTAAAACACTGTATTCACAGATGTGAGTTCTCTGAGGACTTTTCCTCTGGGGAAAGAGGCATCTCAACAAACCTCCAAGGGGAAAGGGACTCCGGGTTCCAAAGGCAATAACTTCTTTTCGCTTAGCAGCATTTTCTTTTCCAGAAAACATCCACATTCTGAGAGAGGATTTAATTCTTGTATCTGCAAACCCCTTGTCGGTATTTTATATTATTACTCAGCAAGTTCTGTATTCCTGTTTGTCTCCTGCAGTAACTTCCAAATGCTTAGCATGTTGCCTGGAACACCCCAGGTCATTATTTGTCAACTGCCATTGAACTTCAGAAGGAAATATCAAAGACTGCATTTCTGAGTTTCAAACTTGCTGAGGGCAAGAATGAAAGTGTTGAATTTATCCTTATATCCCAACCCCAGGGCACGTAAGAGAGCGTATACAATAGTCACTCCATAAATGTTGCCTCCAGTGAAATTTGACACTTACAAAAACTCAGCCATTGTAAATATCTGGCTGAAAACTGCCAATTCTACTTTCATTTGGATGAAGTTTGCTCACGTTTGCCTCAGTTTGACTCAGGTTTCTCAATCTGGCTTATGCAACACTCCTGGCATCATGGGGGAAAGCATCGTAAAGCGTCAGTGTTAATATAATCAGCAGAACGTCTGAGTCATAACTAAGACATAACCCAGGAATTTGAAACGCAAATAAATCATTTTTCTTGAAGTATCTGAACCAAAACACATAGTAAATACGATCCAGGAATACATATGGTTAAAGAGACTGGAACTTTAATATATAGCAATTGGGGGGAGCACCTGGGGGTGAAGAGTCTGACTCTTGATCTTGGCTCAGGTCATGATCTCAGGGTCGTGAGATAGAGCCCCACATCAGGCTCCGCGCTCAGGGTGGAGTCTGCTTCAGATTCTCTCCCTCTGCTCATCCCTCCCACTCGTGCATGTGCAGTCGCTCGCACGCTCTCTCTCTCTGAAATAAATAAATAAATCTTAAAAAAAAAATCTAGCAGGTTTTTTTGCAGTGTTGAATTTATAAAACAGATCCCTTCTTTGTGATGCACTTTACTTTTAATAATTTGAAAGCTGTCTCTAACCCTTATATGGTCAGAACTGGTTGAATTGAATACAGATAACGTTCATCATAGAAGAGCAGGACAATTATTCATTGAGATAATTGACATCTCTATAACTAAACTAAATCTCTCCCTCGCCCCACCCCACCCCGCCATCCATTCCTTCCCCTGAAATGTTAGCATGGTTATTTCGAGATGCTTTCCTGTGCCAGGGCTTTGGGGCTGTACAATGAAGATTTGGGGACAACTAGACAGCTGTGCGCACTGGGGCAAGGAAACCCTTCTGTCCCCCCCCCCCCCCCCCCCCCCTGTGGATGAGCCACAGCACACTTACAAAATGCTGACATGGGGAAAACTGGGTTCCAGGGGCAAATCACGGCCTCTGATTAGAGATTCTTCCTCGAGGGATGCCAATCCCTGGCCACCTTCTCCATCAGCCTGTGTTCATATTGGAAGCTTCTCTGACTTTTGACCTTTAAAAGAAAAAAACCAGACAAATGTGTTTTGGTTTTTGGTTCCTTCTTACTCCTACCACCATCTTCTTCATTCAGTCTGCCTGTTTCTAGAAGTTCACCCCCAAGTTCTGGCCTCCTGCAGCCAACATTCCCACAGCCCCCTCTCCACATGAGGCTGATCCCACAGAAGCTGTTTCGGGTACAGTGGTTTGGTCCAACTGCAGAATTTGAAATTGGTGGCTCATGGACTATGTCAAGGCTCCCACGTGGTGAGGTTTTTGGCTTTTCAGTTTTTGCTGTTTTTAAGCTATACAGTGTTGACTTTTTAGAAATTCATTTATCAATGTCAAAACAGAAAAAAAGAAGGATCTGCCCTCCCTCCCCCCCCACCCCCACCGGGACCTACATTTCCAAATGGCAAGCATTAGCTAAAGCCAAGTAACGGCTGGTCTTGGGACGAGGCACAGACTCCTGAGTTGGCCCAGTGCCCACCCTTCCTCAGCTCACCCACCAGCGCACTCACTCTCTTTACCCGCCTGGCCCCTGAGGGCCGGTCAGTCCACGATCTCTCGTCTGTATCAGGACACCGACGAGCAGATCCTGGGAGCCCAGTAATGGCCATCCCACACCCCCAGGGCGGCTAGTCTGAACCTATGTTTCCAAAAGAGCTGCCACTAATTGCACATGACTACCGAGCACCTGATATGTGGTTAACGTGACCACAGCAGACTTTACAATGTTTTTATTTAATTTTTCATAATTGTTTAATAGCATAAAGTTCTACTGGACAGTGCTGGTCTAGACCAAGAGAGATCCTAAGACTGAAAGATTCTGTCCGCCATGGGCACATGTCAGTCTGTGACTTTCCGTGGGGTCAGAGCAGGCATCTTCATTCTGGGGGCTCCTGCCTTAGCGCCTCTCTCAAAGGGCTCCCCTCCTCTGAACAGAGAAGCCAAGCAGGCCCAAGGACTGAGTCCCAGGCTCTTGTCCTGTCTCTCCCGCTCACATGGAGCGGCGTGCAGAAAGTCACTAGCGTGCCCTTTACGTGCTGAATAGAATAGATCTAAGACGGAAATCCAACTCTCCTGACTCCAAATGCTGTGTTTATGTATGCAGAAGACAACACTATCCAACAAACCAGCTATCCTCTTGTAAAACACGGGGCCGTTTCTGAAAGCAAACACCACGGAAGCTAAAGAGATGGATTCTAAGGTGCTCTCCAGCATGCTAGTGTTTTGAAAGGCAGGTTTGGTCCATGTGACTTGAGTTTCGGTTTCAGAGGTATTCTTCCCGTCCCTTAAAACATTCCAACTTCCAGGCTGAAAATTCACATGTAAGAAGTTCATCGATGCAGAGAAGCATCCTTTAATTCCTGGTTCTCGTCACAGCCCACATCCCCATATGCTAAGGAGCCCTTGCCATATGTGTGGCAAGTGTGCCATGGATTATAACTTCTGTTCTGAGGATTTCCATGCAATTTCCTGACTCTAAGACTTGTGAGACATTGGAAATTGCCAGACGAATCTGTGGAATTTTGTTCAGTGGAAATAGAATTACAGAATCTTAAGGCTAAAAGAAAGCTTCCAAGTCCATACCTGCCAGAGGCTGGGCCAAAGCTAAGCCTCCCCTAATAGATACGCACCTGCGAACGTGCTACCCCTTCCCGTCCTGGGTCTTTCATGTCCCAAGCGTTTTCTCTTTACTCAATTCACTTCTTCATCTTTTTGTTGTATTATTTATTTTCCTTTCAGAAACAGTAACTATGCCGTAACAGGTTTCCTAAGTAGATTTCACCTTGTCTTTGCCAAATCAAGAAAAGAAGTCACTATGATGTGACTGAGAATGTGGGTGTGGGGGAAGGTGGCGAGGACTCAGCCCAGCTGCCTTGCTGCCTCCCACACCTCTGCCTCCCATCTCCCCAGAACCCAGAGAACACAGCACCTCCAAGCCTGAGGGGGAAACCACGCTCTGGGGCAACGACAGCAACTCCCATTGCCTTTGAATCAATTGCTCACAGTGCAGGGGGCCTTGGCCAGAAGTGGCAAGGACCATGGGAGCAAGACAGAATTTGAAAGAGAACGGGTTTGGATAAAATCTTTGTGCATGCCCTCTTTCCTTGCCCTCCCCAGAGGATCAGATGGGCAGGTGGCTTCGAGAGAGCAAACAAAAGACATTGTTGCAAATCATTGTGTGTGTCAAAAAGGGTGGGAGCCATGGGAAGTCTTGGTCTTGGCTGTCTATGGGCAATTAAGGATCGAGGGTAGGAGCATGAAGTGTTGGTATGGATGTGGCCCCCCATAGGTTGGGGGACAAGGCCCCCATAAGGCCAACAAGGTGGTGATGGCTACAATTAGCAAGGGGGTCTCGGGGAGAAATGCACCAGCAATGGAATCAGCATCCAGTGCAGGGAGACTCCAGAGCCCTGGGAGAACGTCGAGTGGATTTCACTGGGCGTGTCCACGGGTTTCCCAACATGTGAATTTCCTCATGTGAAAAGAAAAGGAGATCTTTCCCTTTTAGCTCTCAAAGTATCAAGTGAGGGTGACCTTATGGAGCAACAAACTACAGCTCAATGTATGGAGAGTCACTTGAAAACTTCCTGACTTCTAAAAATGGGATTGTTGGTCTCAGGAAATCACAGTGATCTCCCCTGGCTTCCACGTTCAAACACAAAGCAGATCCCACAGGCAGGTGAGAGAAGGGACTCTTGGATCCAGTGTTGCTTTCACAGGTCAGCCCACAGGGTTCTTACGAAAGAGAAACAGAGCAGGAAAAGTGCATTTTAGGAAGTCATCCTTTGAGACAGGCTGTTCTAAAACTTTGGTGCACTTTTTCTTAACAACTCCACCTCTGTGTTTCTCTTTACCTAGCTCAAAGGCCTTTCTCATCCCTACCCTGCTCACCAAACCCCATGCCGAATCGGCCAGCCTTGAAGAAAAACCTTAACAAGTAAAAGGAAAGACAGACCCCGTGGGGAGCTGGTTCTTGCATTCATGTCTAGAAGCCAATAGTATCTTCAGTAGGAACTTGCTTGTTGATTGACAGCAAAAAGAGACGAGGCTTCATAAAATTTTTTCAAAGTTCATGTCATATAAGGTTTTAGGTGACAGGCTTAGCCTCTGGAAATCTTAAAGACAAAATTTTCTGTTTTAGTCTGTTGAAAACTAGTAATACACTAGCATGACTATAACCAAAGCAGAGTCCTTATTTGCCTTGGTCACTGTGATTTCCGTAGCATCTAGAACAGTGCCTGGCATATATTAGACTCAATGAAGGATAAGGAATGAACGAATGAATGAATGAACTGGGGGGTTCATTAGGTAGGCAAGAGTGGGAAAGGAAATGAAGGAAGGTTGAAAAAATCCTGAACAGGAGGGCAAGAAAGGAGCAAGAAAAGTATCTATTTAAGTTCTCCTCATCTCATTTCTCTATTTTAATTTTCATACATTAATCATGATCATCTCAATAGAAAACATTTTAGTTATTAGATCTTAGTTTCTTTCCGCACCTTTTCCTGTTGGAGAACGTGTTGAATAATGTAACTTGATACCAAATGGGATACCACTGTGAAAATTTATAGCATGTTGTGAACTTTATTACTTTACCGTTTTCATTTCCAATCTCTTAATTCAGTAGCAAATACTATTGAGAGGGTAGAAATTTAGTTTGATAAAGACTTTGGACTCTTCAATAATTTTTTTAGAATCATTTATTTCATCAAACTTATGAGGTAAGAATTGTCTTTATTTTGTACATTTTTTTCTTCTAATAATACTGAGTTCCAATAATAGGATTATAACGTAAAAACTACATATTCAATAAGCAGGTGCCATTTTATCATTTTCCTAGTTTGTTTCCATTTTTTGTTTTTATTTGGCTTGGTTGGCTTTTCATTGAGCATTGAAATGTTTTACCCAACATCTGATTGTAACTTTGCTACCACCTTCTGGCAAAATAATGAACATCTTACGATCTTTGACTAGAATGAGTGTCCACAATTTTGTTTAATCCATGTTGTCTACATATTTACTTCCCCTGCGTCTCTTGAGGTTAAAAACCAAAGCAGGAAGTGTTGCCATAGCTCATCCAGAGCAATAAGTTGAGTCAGGGGACTGAGCTTATGCCCACTGGGGTGGGACACACCAACAGCTGTGTGAAATGCACCCCGGACAGAACATTTTAATGGCTCAGAAGAGAATGAAAGACCAGGATCCCCACCAATGGCTGCACTTGGTGCCAAAAGACCTGACCTTGTCCTGCACAAGGAAAACACACTGCTGGTATACAGAAAAAGGGAAAGAATACCCAGCCATTCAACTGTCATTCAAAGGAAGCAAGATAAATAGATCCTAAACAAGATGGGCAAACGTCAAGGAAGATTTACCCACACTGTACATATAAGAGGAAATAGGTTTAGACAGAACTGCCCACGTTAAATATCAACGGTATGCAGAGATGGCACGCAGAATACCAACACAATGAAAGTGAGCCATCTAGAACCATACATCACAGCATGGACGGATCTCACAGGCCAAATGCTGAGGGAGAGACGTCTGATGCAAAAGGATGCATCCTGTGTAATGCTATTCACAGGTCATTAAAGCCACACGGGCAAATCCAGACTCTGCTGTGAGAAGTCAGAGACTACCCTGTAGGGAGCAGGCGTGTCTGTCTCTGGTGAACAGCTCGTCCCACCCCCCAACTCCTGACAGTTTCACCCAAGGTTTTGTACCCTTCTTATTGACATTAAAATAAATATATACATAAATTATATTTACATACACCATATTATATATACATATATTTTATATTTATATTATATCTGATATATATACATATAAAATCTTGGTGTATATGTGTATCAATTCTGTAACAAAATCTTTACCTACTGAAAATACAATATGGAATCATATTATTCATTACTCACTATAACAAAGACTTCATTGTGCAGCATAAACAGTGTTGATTCTGCAGAAAGTCACGTGCAGGGACAGCTAAGTAATTGTACTGGTCAGCTTGGGTTGCTGTAACAAAATCCCATAGACTGGGGGTACTTAAAGCACAGACATTTCTTTCTCACAGTTCTGGAGGCTGGAAAGTCCAAGATCAAGGTGTTAGGAAGGCAGGTTTCATTCCTAGACCTCTCCTTCTAGCTTATATCTCTCTCTGCGCTCACATGACCTCTTCTCCGTGAAAGTAAGAGAGAGAGAGAGAGCACTCAAGCTCGAGGGTGCTCTGGTGCCTCTTCTTATAAGGACACCAATCCTATTGGATCAAGGGCCCACCCTGATGACCTCATTTAACCTGACATACTTCCTTAGAAGTTCCATCTTCATATACAGCCACCCTGGGGGTTAGGGCTTGGACATCTGAATACTGGGGGGACACATTCCGCTCATAACAGTAGTGAGGTCAGCTCCTGGGCGGAGTCTCATGGTCTCCAGTCTGTGAATTTGCTAGATCCCACCTCTCAATTCCCTTTGGCTGTGGTCCCGCGAGGAGAACCTCCGTGAAGCCGGACCCACGCGCAGGTGCCTGCCTCCTGCACCTCCCGTGGAGCACTGTCCCCGACCTACCCACTTGCAGGGGAGACGTGTGCTGCGCAAGCTTCGTAGTGCCGGGCAGCAGAATCCGGCCCACTCGGTTTAGGTAGAAAGCGATTTGTTTGTGGGCCTGTATCTCAGAATCACTGAGGGGGCTAAAGAAACAGCTTCTTCTAGGCTGAGCTGCCGTGAACAAGTGCCAAGCCACACGGCAGGGCTGACGCACCGCGCGAGCTCCTTCGCTCAGCATCCGGAGGGGCAGACCGCTTGCCGCCGCGAGGCTGGACCGGGCTGGCGGCGGTGGGGGGTGCGGGCGGGGGACATCAGCAATGCCAGCGATGCGGGCGCCGTTGCTCCCCGTCCGCTGCGACAGTGCTCTTTAAGAGGTTTACAAACCCCTCGGACGTCTCGCGAAAACTGTCGATTCTGCTCCTCAGTGCCTGAAGTTGGGCCCGAATTCCACACTTGCGATGGGCTCTCGAGTCACGTGGCCATGAGCCTGAGCCCACCAAGTCCCACAGGCCTTGTCGCCTGAGCCACCACCGGCAGGCCGAGCCCCCAGGCCGCCTGTCATCACGGTCTCTTACTCCCCAGGCGGCTCTGCGCTTGGCCCCATCTTACCCAATTTCCCATCCTTCTCGAGGCCCTCTGGAATCAGCTTCTATCAGCAAATACCTCTCCTCTGAGCATTCCCTTCACGCCCCTGTTTGAACAGAAACGAGACACCTTCTGAGGACGCTACCCCGCGGCCTTCTTCACTGATGCTGGGGCTTCCCTCACTTGCAGGGGGGCTTGGAGGCACGAGGCAGGGTAGAGGCCTCCGTGCTCCTTCCAAAGTGTGCTCCTTGTCTCCCCCATATTATTCCTCCTTCCCCTGGGGAAACGACACGGGAGACCTCTAGCAGACACCCCCTTAAACCAAACTGTCAAAGTTATCACCAATAATGGGACAAATAAACATCATGTACCTCCGGATAAGATGTACTAAAAAGGCTGCATCCTTGCCAAAAACGCAGAGCCTGAATTTAATCATCAACGCCCATTAGACAACCCAAATTGAGAGATACCCTACAAAGGAACGGGCCAGTATGTTTCCCAAATGTCAAGGTCAAGAAGGATTGAGTAAGTGCTTCAAATTAGAGGAAACAAGACAGGCCGAGAAAATGGAGTGTGTGATCCTGGACTGGAACCTGGACCAAAAATAAAGACATTGGTGGGACAATGGTGAAATTTGAGTCATGTCTGTAAGACTATGTATTATATTGTATTGATGTTAGTTTCCTGATTTTGACAATTATATTGTGATTTGACAATTATATTAACACTATAAGAATCTGAGTGAGGTGCTTACAGCAATCCTTTGTGCTATTTTTGTAACTTCTTAAAGTCTGAAATTATTTCAGAAACAAAAGTTTTTTAAACTACAGATGATTTTGAAATCTGTTGAGCCCTCACTAAGCTTCTGTGTTAAGTGTCAGTCACTTACTGACCTTCTGGTCACCCTTTCTTCACGCATCAAAGACGACCTCATCCATTCAATATCCTCTTCCCTCCTTTCCCCAGCCCACTCATCTCAAACAAATTTTCCTCCACCTCTCCTCAGCCACCTTGTAAATCTTGAACTGAAGTATCCAAACTATAGCTTATTGACCCCAAGTCCCACTCCAAACATTCTTTGAGTTCACTGAGACCTCCAACTTACTGGCATGACCATTTTTCCAATATCCATCACCCACCCTCACCCTCAGCACCGTATACTGTCTGCCTACCTCACCCACCTTCTATCCCACGTCCAACACTTAAAATGCTCTCTTGCAAACATTCAACTCCCTTGGCCACCTCACCCTCTGTTCCACTCACCTGCAAAACTCGATGTCACATAAACTCATGATCCACCCAAACAGCTCAATGTTGCTAGGGAAAAAAAATTTATACAAACATGCTGATTGGTCCCACAAGTGGGCACTAATATTCAAGTGGTCACTAACACGCCTAGACAAGCCTTCTTCGTGTCCCTGGGAAACGTGCAACCCCACTGTTAAAGAAACCAACTTTGGGTTGTGTTTAGATCAGTACTTTCAAGAGACTTCATTGCTGGCATTCCAATGACTGCTGGGAGAAAGTGAAAGTTGGGCACACAGTGTCTTTGTGATTCATTTCCTTTTTCATCTGGATAATTGTATTGTCATGATGCAAACGGAACAACAACAAAAAATCACCAGGACTTTGTAAAATGAATTCCGAAAGTTTTAGGTTAACTCTTGTCTTTATTCTCATGCACCAACCAGTCTTCCTTAGCAATCCTAACGTTGCTGTGCTCCGAGATCAAGTCCCAAATTCAGAAAAGACTTGAAAAACAACAGAATGTCTGTGACATAAGAAATACATATTTGGTGTCTGTCTCATTTCCTGGCACCTGGAATCTCTGAAATAGTGTCTCTTTTTTTAAGATTTTATTTTTTTATTTGACAGAGAGAGACACAGCGAGAGAGGGAACACAAGCAGGGGGAGTGGGAGAGGGAGAAGCAGACTCCCCGCTGAACAAGGAACCGGATGCGGGGGTCAATCCCACGACCCTGGGATCATGACCTGAGCCAAAGGCAGACGCTTAACCAAAACTGAGCCACACAGGCGCCCTGAAGTAGTGTCTTTTTTAATGCTCATGGATGACTGGTGGCTGGGGGCTTCTGGAGAGCCTCAGGATGGGGGCTGGCTGCCAGGGGAACCGAGCATGTAATGAGAAGGTTAGAATTTTCTGCCCTACCCCCTTACCCCCACCCACCTGCTGGGTGGGGAGAGGAGAGAAGTTAAGATAATCACTAATGGCCAATGACTTAATCAATCAAGCCTACAGTAATGAAGTCTCCATAAAAAAACCCCAACTACCCTAACTGCAGGGGTTTGGAGAGTTTCCAGGTCGGTGAATACGTGGAGATGCGGGGAGGGCGGTATGTCTGGAGAGGGCATGGAGCTCCCATTCCCCACACCTTGCCCTCCACAGCTCTTCCATCCAGTCGTTCCCGAGTTGTTATATCCTTGCATAATAAACTGGTAATCTAGTACCTACACTGTTCTCCTGAGGTCTGTGAGCCATTCTGGCAAATTACAGAAACTGTCAGAGGCGCAGGTGACAACTTAAACTTGCAGCATCTGAAGCAGGGAGGGGCTCGGTCCTGTGGGACTGAGCCCTTGACCTGCGGGGTCTGATGCTAACTCCAGGTAGTGTCAGAACTGAACTTCATTGGAGGACACCTAGCTGTTGTCCAGAGAACTGGAGAATCACTTGCGGGGGGGAGGGGGTTGGGAAGCCCCACATACTTGGAGACCAGAAATGTGAGTGTGGTGTGGAGAGAAGGAAAACAGAAGACTTTTTCCTTACAGTGTCCCTCACACCAGTATGTGGTCCACAGTTCGTTGGTCCAAAATGAATTAATTACAGAAATTGAAAGGAGGTGCCAGGAAACCAAAAGTAACTTGACATGGGTGCCACATGCAAGCACTGGGTCTGTGACAAAGGGCATGGAGCATTCGGGGGCTGTCCCACTCCCTGGTGAGCTGTGTGCCAGAGCTGAGTAGGAGTCCTGAGCAGCGGGGACCGTATTAGAGGACGTGCTATCTGACACTGCTTTGTCAGCTGTAAACTAAAGCATGTGCAGTTCTGAGGAAACGTAAGCATTTCTTCTGACAACTTGCAATCTTAACAATAATTTTAATTTTTAGTCAAGTTAACTTTCTTTTGAATTTATGGTTCATACTACTAGATAAATTAGGAAGTAATTTATCTTGTTTATTAAGTAATTTATTTTGACCTTTCTGAAGGATTTAATAATACTTGCAGTCATGAAGTAGACAGAAGATTTTGGCAATTTGGTTACTTCCCAGTCCAATAATCATCTTTTTCTTTTTCTTTTTCTTTCTTTCTTTCTTTTTTGTTTGAAATAATTTCAACTTTTCAGAAGAGTTGCAAGAATAGTACAAAGAATTCCCTCATACCCTTTACCCAGATTCACCAATTTTTAACATTTTGCCCCTTTGCTTTATAATTTTCTGTGTCTGTGTGTGTGTTTGTGTGTGTGTGTGTGTGTGTGTTGCTGTTGGTTTTCCCCTAAATCCCTGGAGTTCAATTGCCCTTTACCCCTTACCCTATTATAGTTCCCCTTTACATCTTGCTATAGTAAAAAAAAAAAAAAAAAAAAAAAAAAACAGATAATCCTAATAGGATGTTTATTACATAGAAAAATTGTGAATGACATAAAAGCTAATGTTTTGACATGATAAATTCTCTATTATGTGATAATATAAAAGCTGATCATAAACAATTATTATCTCTTGCTGAGATCAGTGGTTACTCAAGAGGGGAATTTTACTGACAATGTTTGAACTCAGGAACAAGTTCTTAGTTTTAAAAAAAAAAAAGTTGGTTCCTACTTTTTAAAGATATGACTTGAACAGCCTTATTTACTTATTTGCCTGGTAACATCAGTACTTTTAATGAGTTTAATAGTTTTATGCAACATGTTCTCCAGTTGCAAATAAGATCTAAGGGCAAAAGCGAAAGTTGTAATTTGGAAAGACAAAAT
Organism: Neomonachus schauinslandi; assembly: GCF_002201575.2. Lineage (NCBI taxonomy): Eukaryota > Metazoa > Chordata > Mammalia > Carnivora > Phocidae > Neomonachus > Neomonachus schauinslandi. The sequence goes on from NC_058409.1 coordinate 125,473,643, forward strand.
TTACACAGACTGTAATAACATTTACCATAATTTAACAATAATTACCAATACTTCAGATACTGGAGAGAATGTTTTAAATTTTATTTTCCATCAAAATATGGAAATGGATCTTGAATTCATTTCTTTCATCAAAAGATAATTTAATTTTAACTATAGCTATACAGGAAATATTGTTAGAATTGACTACTTGTGAAGGATTGGTGATGACTTTTTAAAATATGACTTGTTTCACTTGTTCAATCTGCATAAAAGTGAGAACTTAGCACCTCAAACTAGCCCCTGTGAGCTGGTTTTCCTACCATGTATGTTATTAAAAACAAAACATAGAAACAGCTTAATACACATTATTCCCAGTGAGTAACTAGTTAACTAGACTAGATAAATTTTAACAAGTGATCAGATAAATCTAGATTAGATAAATTTTCAATCTAGATTAGAGTTTGAACAAGTGAGAAAACAAGTTCATTTATCACACTAAAAATTTCATTTTTGGGGCGCCTGGGTGGCTCAGTTGGTTAAGTGGCTGCCTTCGGCTCAGGTCATGATCCTGGAGTCCCCGGATCGAGTCCTGCATCGGGCTCCCTGCTCAGCGGGGGGTCTGCTTCTCCCTCTGACCCTCTTCCCTCTTGTGCTGTCTCTAATTCTCTCTCTCAAATAAATAAAAATAAAATCTTTAAAAAAATAAAAATAAAAATTTCATTTTTATACAGAGCAAATATTGGTACATGTTTATACCAAATATTGGGGGCAAAACTAAAATACTGGTACCTATGGCATTTGTTTAAAACCCCATTTAGGCATTTAACACAGGGAGCTAGCTACCCCACCCTAACGTTCTGTTTAGTTTTGTTTACATTTACAGTAAATGATGGATACTTTTTCTTTTCTCCTTACTTTTTGTTCTGATTATCTTTATTAAAATGTTATTATTTGTTGAATCTACTAATTAAAAATTGTGACTTGTGTTTTTATGTAACTTTTCCAATAATTTTTTGTTGTATTTTACGAAAGTATTGGTCCACAACCAATTGGAAATGACACGTCTTTCGCCACAGATTAATTTGAGCAGTCCCTAGATGGCCACTAGGTGGTGCCCAAGGATCTTCTCACCAAGGGCTTCTGTGACCTTTGGGATGGCACTTCCAATTGAGAAGGAATAAGCACTTTGTATGCTACGAACTGGAGAGAATGTCCAGTGTCGTCTGGCAGAATTGTCAAGCCCACAGAGAAGGCAATTCGGTCTCCCTTGTATGGGACACTTGTAAACGTTGAGGTGGGCACAAATGAAGATATATATTTTCCTATAAATACATTGTGCTAGTTGTTGCTAAGAGGCTTCCTGCATGAATTGAAGCAAATCTATACACCAGAGCTGTTAGAACAACTGTCATCAAGAAGGCTCTATTTGAGATTTCTTTGTCTGATAATAACAACAGGCGCCAACTACATCCAAGTCAGATTACAAAGGATGTCTCTAGGGCGCCTGGGTGGCTCAGTTGGTTAAGCGACTGCTTTCGGCTCAGGTCATGATCCTGGAGTCCCTGGATCGAGTCTCTGGATCGAGTCTCTGGATCGAGTCCCGCATCGGGCTCCCTGCTCGGCAGGGAGCCTGCTTCTCCCTCTGACCCTCCCCCCTCTCATGTGCTCTCTCTCTCTCATTCTCTCTGTCTCAAATAAATAAATAAAATCTTTAAAAAAAACAAAAAAACAAAAAAACAAAAAACAAAAACAAAGGATGTCTCTAAAGCCTTTTCAGTGTTCACAGCTCCCAGAATCAGCAGGGCAGTGGAATAGTGGAAGAGAATTCTGGAAAATAACTAGCTAAAATTGGTCCATAGAACAGACCCGAGGCCAGATGCCTTGCGTGTAGCTCTCACAAATATGAGATCCACAGCCAACAGAAAGACAATCTCCCCACATTAATAGATGGCCCATGACATTTGCTGCTGTCCCCTCAGGAGCCACTCACAACAGAATATTCCTATATTTAAAGATGTGCCAGGTTCTATTAAAAACACAAGTGAAATATGCAAAGCTTTCCATTCACAGGTATGGGAATCCAACCCTGATGGGCCCGGCCATAACCCATGACCTATATCAAAGTTCACCAAAGCCATCCATGCCTTCAGCCACACTGGCAGGGTCATAACAAAGACCTGCTTATCACCAACACTTTTATAAATTGCCAACTCCCTTAGCTTTCAATACATTCCTTCCCTGTAGAAAGATTTGCACCAGTGGGGCAGACAGCAAGGAGAAGAAAAAGCTGTCTATGGCAAAAGCTGATACCTCACATGATGAATTGTCAAGGCTTCCAGGCCTGCCACTTGGGACTACAAGTCTGATGTCCAACTTGTATACCTGCCTTGACAATTTGGCCATTTTTCCAAGGCAGCCAACATCTCCCACCACCTTTCAAGTACAGGATTCCCCTGCTAAGGAGAACACTCCTATGAAAATTTTCATAAGCCAAAATGGTGTAAAGCAAAGAATGGAAAAAATGTGGAGCATTAATTTATAATGGAAAAAGTGTGAAGCATTCCCAGACCCAAAAAATAACCTCTTAGGCTTTTCTGATGCCTCAGCACACATCTTGCCAACAGATGCACAAAATCTATCAAGCTAAAGCACAGGTGCTCACAGACACAGTTTGGAGCTCTGGCTGCTTGACGCTGAGGTGTTGCGTGTAGTTCCCAGGGAAGGCGCTGGGTGGCGCCACCCTTACTGCTCCGGGTGCTCACTGCCTCTGTGAGAGCTGCTGCAAAACGAACACTGAGCACTGTTTTTGCTTTTTGTCTTTTTTCATAAAAGTGAAAATCCTCTTTGAACTTCTTTGAGTTAGCAAAAACGGGTAGTAAGGAGGTCTTTTGTAAAAGCGAAGTGGCGTCATGTGACCTTTCAAAAAGCCGGAGATACCTGTCCTCAGAAACATCCTCCTCTCCCTCTGTTTGCCTGAGCCACAGGAAACAGTTGCGGAAGCCGGGCGTGCTGGGAACCGCTTCCGCGTGAAGGAAAGTGCACAGTGCAGTAGTAGCAGGCGGCTGATAATCGTTTATGCACAGCAACGTGAGCATGCCATTTTTCCAAGGCAGCCAACATCTCCCACCCGGGTAGAGGAGTTTGCCTAATTATATCGGTGGACCCAACTTTGAAAAACTTTTCTTCTTTAGGAAATTGGTGATTTTTAGTTGATTATTTTAGCAGTTGTTTTTGGTCAGTGATATGACAGTTTTTAGAGGCCACTCATCGCCCGGAGAACAAACACAGCAAAAATAACTGAACAAAGTTCTTTGCAAGGCCAAAGGCAAAAGTTTGAAGACATTCCCCTGATCTTCCTTTGACTTTAATCCAGAGGACCAAGCAACAGAGCTTTCCCCCCATTACTAGTTCTCTCTGCTAATCCTATTTGCCTGTTATCAGTCAGGTTCCCAATTTGAAAAGACACACACAAATTAAGCTAATTCAAGGAGTGTGTTTATTAAAATAGATTATTTATAAAGGCGTGGGCAAAGGCACAGGAAAACCAAAGGTCACCATGCTCTAACACTGGACTAGTAACAATGGAGGAACTGTTACCGTCCACAGCCAAAACGTGCGGGAAAGAGCAGTTACTGGAACCCAAAAGAAGAAACCCACATAGAAGTCACCTCGAGAGGGGCAGTGATGAGAAACCTAGTCAGCCTGAAGTGACCCCCTTCCACCCCATTTTCCTTTCATGATGGACCAAACCCAACCAGACACTAGAGAGGATGGATGACCTATTGATGTGACCCATACATATCAACCTCCCAGGACATAGAACAAGGTACAATGGATCTGGAAGGACAGATGGAACATATAACACACACACACACACACTTTATCATCCTCTCTGGTCCTTCATCTGGTGGGAAGACTAAGCGCCCATCACAGAATGGGCAAGAAGTTCTATCAACTGCCATGTCATTGCAAGTCGATACTGATTTTTCTCAGACTCCCACCTAAACCTTAAACTTTAGCCAACGTCGGTGTTATCCATATAACTTATTTCAGAGAAAAGGCCTGAAACTAATATTACACTGTATGTTAACTAACTGGAATTTAAATAAAAACTTGAAACAAAAAAGAGAGAGAGAGAGAGAGAGGAAGAGAGAAAGAGAAGGGAGACAAGAAATAACTGAGTCACGCGGAACACGGTTGCGACACTCCTGACCTCTGTGAGGCCCGTGTCAGGTCCCACTGTCCACTCCGTGTGCCCCTTGACCTCTCCCAGCATGCAGTTTTCATTCACCAGGACAACTGGTCAAGGGGGTATAAAAGGTTACCAATAAATCGCCTGGATTCGATAGTTCTCCCCAGCCCAGCTTCCTCTACACAATCAAGATCAGTCAACTCAGCCAACACAGAAAGTCCATTGGTTTAGTGGCATGATAATTCCAAGATGGCCACAATCTCCACCACCAATTCACTGGAATCGTCCTCCTTCCCACACGAAGTCCCCCAAACTTACATGCTTCTCAAAGAATTAAATTAAAAGGGTGGGGGAAGGTATCTTTAAAACGAAAGATCTGGCAATTAACTAACCTAGTGATCAGAGGGAAGCAACCTGGCCTGATGGGCTTTAGGGCATGTTGCAATACATACAGAACCTCACCTATGTAGTTTTCTTGCCAAAGACATTTCACCTGAATGGAGCCACGAGGAAATGAAGAGACAAATCCAGAATGTGGACATACTACAAGACACTTGGCTTGGTGGCGCCTGGGTGGCTCAGTCGTTAAGCGTCTGCCTTCGGCTCAGGTCATGATCCCAGGGTCCTGGGATCGAGCCCCGCATCGGGCTCCCTGTCAGCGGGAAGCCTGCTTCTCCCTCTCCCACTGCCCCTGCTTGTGTTCCCTCTCTCTGTCAAATAAATAAATAAAATCTAAAAAAAATTTTTAAAAAGACACTTGGCTTGTACTGTTTAAAAAAACTAATCAATGTTATGGAAAACAGAAATAGTAGGTAATTATTCTAGATTAAGAGACTAGTAACCAATTGAAGGGCATGAACCTTGACCAGATACTGACCGCATCAGGGGAAGAAACAAAGAACATTTTGGGGAACAATTGGAGAAATTTAAATATAAACTGAATAGTGAATAAAATTAGTGAAATTTCCCAAGTTGTGGTAATAGATAGTGAAGTTAAGCAGAAGAATATATTTTTATTCTTAGGAGATGCATATTGAAGTTCAATGGCTGTCTCAAGGAAAAGCATAAACACAACCGTTTAGATTATGAACCAAAACTGTTGTTTTCTTCCATGGAGCACCATTTTTACTTGCAAGAATGACTGCCAAACTATGATTATTCAGACTTGTGGATTTGGCAGACATTTCTCAAATATGAATAAACTGAGCCTCTCACTTCAAGGAAAACAACTGAGAGCATTTGTTGCCAATGGTGGAATTAAAGCTTTTTTTTTTTTAAGATTTTATTTATTTGAGAGAAAGAATGAGAGAGAGAGAGAGAGAGCATGGGGGGGGAGGGTCAGAGGGAGAAGCAGACTCCCCGCTGAGCTGGGAGCCCAATGAGGGACTCGATCCCGGGACTCCAGGATTATGACGAAGCCGAAGGCAGATGCTTAACCATCTGAGCCACCCAGGCGCCCAGAATTCAAGCTTTCAAGCAAAAATCACATAGTGCAACTAACCCTTAAGAAACTACCACTTGTCAAGTTTTGTGGCTCTTATCAAACATTATCTACAGTTATCTGAAAAGGCTATTAAAATACTCCTCTCTTTTCCAACTACGTATTTCTGTGAGGCTGGATTTTCTTCACATACTTCAAACCAATGTATCACAGAAGATTATCTGCAGAAGCAGGTAGGAAAAGTCCCGCTATCTTCTATTAAAGAGAAGGGTAATAGGTAAAATAATGTGACCCTTCTCATTTTTTGTTTTGGAAAATGTGGTTATTTTTCTTTTATCAATTTTTTATTTAAATTCTATTAGCCAACATAGAGTACATCATTAGTTTCAGATGTAGTGTCCAGTAATTCATCAGCTGCATATAATACCCAGGGCTGTTACTTGTGTTTAGCATGTCTTTATTTCTAAGAAATGCATACTGAAGTACCGAAATAATAGGGTATCTACGGTTCACTTCAAATAGTCCATCCAAAGAGTTGTACATGATGGATATGAGTATGTGTTTGTACACATATGTATTTATATATGTTATGTATCTGCAATTTACTTTCAAACAGTTCAGAAAAAAAAAAAAAAAGCAAAATAATAGGTAAAGGATATAAGGATGTTCCTTTTACTGTTCCTTCCACTATTCTGTAAGTCTGAAAATTCCCCAAATAAAAATGTGTGTTTTTTGGGTGGGGGGGATCAAGTCCAGGGTCACTGGGATGAACCGCAAACACTCTTCTAGTGGTTACCGGATGCGAGAGTGAGAGGGACCACTCCCATCTAGGCCCCTTTGGTCTAACATGCTTAGGAGCTCCTCCCACAGATGCTAAGCCCCGCCTTCGTTTGTGTATAGGCTCTGCTCCCCAAGCAGGCCCTGTGACTCTAACAGGGAGCGAGAGGCACTAGGGCATGCTGTGGTCGCCTCTGCAAGCAACAGAGGTCCAGGGAAATTGGGAGGTTCGAAGTCCTCAGCGCAAAGGCCATCTCCTCTCCCCATCAGCGCCCTTAAGAGATCTAGCAGGACTGAGCATGTGACTGGTGCCCACAGCGGGGCAGCCTGGCAACCAGTCCTGGCTCGTCCCAGAACTGCTCTGCCCCCACAGCCGAGGCCCCTCCAAGGCTGCCATGGGGCCTCTCTAGCTCGTATCTTATTTTATGGTCATTGCTCTCACTGTTTCTTTGCCCGTGTCCCTTCTCAGGGCTGCCAGAAGTAAGGCGTCTGCAACACGGTCACAGCCCCACTCGCCCTAACGAAGAAGCGCCCCAGCCGCTGGGTCTTTGGCGGTCTTGGGCTCCAACTGTGCCTCCACGTGACCGCCGTCCGCCGAGCCGAATGCGCCTCACTCCGGTCTCGCTGCCCCCACACTCCCGTTCGCCCTGTCCTCTCCGGGTAGATGTGCCTCGTGTTTCCTGGGGCCGTTTCACTCGGTGCGCACATGGCACACGCCCATCAACATGAGGGTTGAGTAGAGCCCATTTGCAAACATGAGTCGGCTATAGGAAAACCACAGGGGACAAGGTAAGGGGGTGACTACTGGAAATCAGGAGAGCAGTGGGTAAAGGTCCCTTGAGAGGTCGCCTTTAGTTGAGGGACACAGCCAGCCCAAGGGGACCTGGGAGGGAGGGAGGAAGCCAGAGGAACAGCTTTCCGAGCCCTGTTCGTCCGCCTCTCCAATGTCCTAGCGAGGCTCTGCACTGACCAAAGCCAGCCGGCAGCTAGAGAGCAGGGGAGCCCGCAGCTGTGGCCGTCCAGGGCAGCCTGCAGGGCCGGAGTGTGGAGGGATTTAGAGGCGCACCACAAGACAGCCCACACAGTGTAGAGAGCCTCCATGGCCAATTTCATTAGACCCATTAAAAAGAGCTTGGGCGCTGTGAATTGTGCAAGACTGTTGAATCTCAGATCTGTACCTTTGAAACAAATAAGGCAATATATGTTAAGGAAAAAAAAAAAGAAGGTAGCAGGAGGGGAAGAATGAAGGGGGGGAAATCGGAGGGGTAGACGAACCATGAGGATGGACTCTGAAAAACAAACTGAGGGTTCTAGAGGGGAGGGGGGTGGGAGGATGGGTTAGCCTGGTGATGGGTACTAAAGAGGTCACTTACTGCATGGAGCACTGGGTGTTATACGCAAACAATGAATCATGGAACACTACATCAAAAACTAATGATGTAATGTTTGGGGATTAACATAAGAATAAAAAATAAATAAATAAAAAATAAAAATAAAAAGAGCTTGGGAAAAAGGCAGAGAAAACAAGTCCAAATCTCATGTAACCCTCTTTTCCCCAGTATTATCATTACTGGGTAAGTTTTTCCTACATTATCACAAGGCCCACGGTGCCTGGAAGTTAGTAGCGACCAGGCCAAAAGGAAATCCTAGTCCCTAGACACAAGAATAATTCAACCTGGGGCACCTGACTGGCTGTTGGTGGAGCAGTTCTGAGCTCAAGAGCCCCATGTTGGGTGCAGGGATTCCTTAAAAATAAAATCCTTAAAAAAAAAAAAAATAAAGACTAATTCAACCTGCTTGTATTTAGGAGTTCTGGCCAGGGGTAAAACCTAACCAGTGCAAACCAACACAGACTTTTGAGGACTTCAGCCTTGACTAAGGAGTTCAGCAAAGTCAACCTAACCCTAGCTACTATGTGCTGGGGGGCAAGTGTGAGCAGCTGCCCTTCCTAATGCTGCTGGGAATGTGGTTTGAAGAAAATGAAAACGTTCCCCTGGTCAGACACTGATCCAAGCTTAGGATACCAGTGAAGATCAGGGTAGAGTCCATTGCAAAATCAATGAACCAAGAGAGAATTCAGCCACTGGCGGGAAGGCCTACCCCACAGGAACACATATAGTCTCAGGTTTTGGAGTTAGCCAGATGCGGATTCCAATTCTGCTTCTGCCACTTTCTGCGTTGCTTTGACCAAGTCAACTGTTCTCTGGAAACCTCAATTTCCACTTGTAAAGTACGGAAGAAGAAGAGTACCTTCTCATGGAATGACGAATATTAAATGGGAAAATGAATAAAATACCCACCACTGGGCGCCTGGGTGGCTCAGTTGGTTGAGCAACTGCCTTCAGCTCAGGTCATGATCCGGAGTCCCGGGATCGAGTCCCGCATCAGGCTCCCTGCTCAGCAGGGAGTCTGCTTCTCCCTCTGACCCTCCCCCCTCTCATGTGCTCTCTCTCTCCTCTCATCCTCTCTCAAATAAATAAATAAAATCTTTAAAAAATAATAATAATAAAATAAAATACCCACCACTGACCACACTTCTCCCCCGGGCACTCAACGAATGGGAGTTGTTACTACTCCACTGGGCAGTTTACAGGCAGGGATGGTGTACATGAACTTGGGAGTTCAACATAGTATTTCTGCCTTTCCTACGATAAAAAATTTCTGAATAGGAGTCTAACCCACATTCTTTTCAATACTTACAGGAAAGAATTGTAAGTACTCTCGTTTCTTTTCTCCCCCTGGAGATTGCTGGAGTTGAAAAGGTTACAGACCCAGACTTCAATGCATTTTTAAGTTTCTTTCCAAGTTTTCACACCCGTTGACCTTCTGGAGGCAGTTTTCTCATGGAAATGGCTTGTGACAACACTGCTCTGAACATCGCTTTACAGCAAGTTAATAGCTTCTATTTAAAAATTTAAGAATCACTGTTACAGGATTCTAATGCGTTGAAAATGTCTCAACTGTTTGAGAGCTTTCTCTGCCTACCTAGTTAATGACTCTACTGAGCAAGAAGCATTTCCCCATATGGGGGAGGGGGGGGGTAGTCCTAGATCAAAAAGAGATTTGAGTGCTTGGATGCCAAAAAACCTTTGTTTCCGAATAAAGAATTTTAAGGAAAACCATAAAGCTTCTGAAATTACTTCCCAATTAATATAAAGTGTTGGTCTTCAAACCTGACCACGAGATACTCTTGACTCTGGATTGAGGCTGGAACCCTCAAATTCCTCAAAATCTTCAGATTTCTACTATATACCTTCTCACTACCCTTTCATCCTTTTGTATCACTCAAGCATGAATACATGAAAACGTTCTTTCTCCTCTTCATCTTCCAAGGCCAACAGCGAATAGAGGAAACAGAGCTCTTGCCTAAAAACAATAAACGAGAGAGGCTCATGACCAGCTCATGCACCAAGCATGACTACACAGTGCCCACATGCCTGCTGGGCAAGTCCACTCTCTGAACTTGAGCAGCTGAACTGGAGGAGCAAAAAGTGAGAGCCAAATGGTCATAGTCATATTAAAACAGAGTAGGTATAAATTTTTCCTTTAAAATCATTTAAGTACTCACAGTTCAGGTGGCACTTAGGAAGAAATCACCGGAAAACCGAAGTGGGAAACTGAAACTGTAGATGACACGCAAAGGTCAATTTCAACAAGCACTGAACGCAGCCATACCCAGATGGGGCACTGTTCCGACCACAAACAGCCTTGCCCTGATCCCACATCCTCCGGCAGCACCCCTCCTTGCTCTTCCCCCCTCACAACCAAGCTGCTGAGTCTCCACTCCTCCTCGTTCAGCCTGCCTCTGCCTTCCCCACCCTTGTCAACACCACCAGCGGCCTACAAATGACCAGAACTGCAGAAATGGCGAGGCTGCAAAAGTCAAGGAAAACCTAAAGAAGCGTGTCAGAACGAAGACTAAAGAGACACAACTCTCAAATGGGTTGGAAGCTTTTGCTATAAAGACATTATTGGAACAATCAGCGGAATCTGAACAGGGCCTCTGGGTGAAGGGATAAGTGGTCCCATGGAGAGAATACATATACATATGCACCATTCTTAAAACGACTTCGTATTTGGGGGTGGAGGAAGTCAGAGTAGGAGCTATTAGAAGACTCGGCCTTACTTAGGAGAGGGCCAAACTGGAACTTCACATCGCTTTCCAAGACACACGAGCCACAACATGCACAATTTTAGTGAAGGTCTGGCGTGGCTGGTGGGAGAAGCACTTTGCACAGTGTTTCTGTTACCCTGGGACATAGGATCCGACTGCTGAGATTCAGAACAAGTGTTTTTCCTGGGAGAGTTGGAGTAAGAAAGTGCCCTAAAATTATTTCCAAGCTAAAATAAGTCACCCAAGAAGAAAGATAAACTATTTAAACTCGATCAAGAGCACAAGAGTGAAAGGAGAGGAGTGTTTCCCTTTCCTCAGAAACACGTCATTGTTAATCTAGGGCTGAAATGGCTGTAAAAGCAGGTCCAGGATGGTCTAAGCTCTGTAAAGGACTTAGGTAAAGTGAGTTGGGGAAAAAGTCCTGTGAGGCGAGATTCTGTACTAAGATGGACTAAGTCTTGGATGAACTGTTATACGGTAAATCCATATAATTTCTTAATGTTTCATGCTTTAAAAAAAAAAACCATTTTTTAATCCCACAACTCCTTTGAGCCATACTACAAAACTCTAAGTCAGTGACTATGTAAATTCCAAGTACTGTATTTTTCTTCTTGACTGCATTGAGTCAGTATGCTCTAACAAACTTACAGTTGATTAGGTGGGGCAAGAAGAGTCATGGGTAGTCTTCTATGGGTCTTTCTATCCCTGTATTAAGTTTCCCTGAACAGAAATCTGAACAATGAGATCTCAAAATATAACAAAGCAAAAGTACTAAGCAAGAAGGAAAAAATAGACACCTTCTAAATGAAAATGTAAGTTTAAAATACTCAACGGAGTCCAGCATTCAATATGGTTAAGTATACCAAGGAATAATCAGACTGCAAAACATTAATAAGGTTAAAAAAAGAGAGAGAGAGAAGAGATTCTGTACACCTATTTGCATTTTTCCATCTGGATCAGGTAGATGGGAAAAACAGGCCCACACCACCCCCAAGCTGCCTGTCCCACCCCACCCTGGCCCATATAGTCGAGTCCCATTCAGTGCAGTCCAGTCTGGTTCCAGAGGTCCTCAGAAGATTTAACATGCTAAGGCGAATTCACATTCCAAAAGCATTCACACAGGAAGGCATTCTGTTTGTTAACAAAACCCATTCAACAGATAACTAAGCCATTCATTTTTAGGTCTGTGAAACTGGGATGACACATAGGGCACATTTATTTTTATTTCAACATTTAAAATATTCACAGATGCAGTATTATATTCATTGACATCTCCATGGAAGATGTACCAAACAAAGCATACAGGTTATTCCACAATTACAGAATTACATATTTGTGACTATATGAATGTTTACCCCTAGACTTTATCTGGAAAATACTTTAAAAAAAAAAAAAAAAACTTCTAAGTGCTTCACTGAATTAATTTCCATAAAAAGTAAATAGCAAAGAATTTCAGGAGATACCTAAATATTAGCCAGCGCTTTTTAAAAATTTCAAGCTTTTACAATGCTCTGACATCCCTGTCAGGAACACTTAAATAACACTCAATTCTTTCTCTTTTCCCCTCAATAGCCAAGCCAGGACGTACGTACTTGTTTTTCCCTAAGTCTTTTTTCCTATGTAGAAATAGGTCAATCATCACAGCAACTTGACTAGCTAATGAGGTAGGAGTATTCTTCAAAAGCATTTATAAAGTAAAAGCATAAGAGAATAATCAAATTATGAAGAGGTTTTTTTGTTTTGTTTTTTGTTTTTTTAGTGGTTGTTCTTTAAGTAAAATGCCAAGGGCACTAGAAATTGGTCAAAACTACCCATACTTGAAAAGACAAAGAGGAAAACTCCATTGGAAAAACCCTGCTACAAGTTCACTCAGGGCTGGCATTAATTAAATGCATTCTGGCATTACCAAGTAAGAAACTGCTGCCTTAAAATGCCAAGCTTTCTTCCTGGAAGAAATCTTACCAAGAAGGTAATTTTAAACAGAAAACCTCAGTTCCCTATCTTCTCTTCTCAGTACAATTAACTGGTCTCTTCTTTTAAACCCAGTTCTCATCATTTCCTATACCCAAAAAAAGATCAGTAATTTCTGTATATTGTATATCCATTAACAGATTTAAATGAATTTAGCAGTCAACTTATCAAATTCTGCGAGGGAAACACTCCTTAATATGAAGATTTTAATGGCAGAATGTTATACAGCTAGAAAATGCCTAGGTAACAGATTTCAGCACCATCTCTGTATTAGCAGATAGTTTCAAAATGCACATGAACCCTGAATTCATATATATCTAGGAAACTTTCCCATTATTCCCTCTTCAACTACGCCAAAATCAAAGTTCTGTGTTCTAACTACCCTTTCTGTATTTATTAAGGAATACTTTACAAATCCACCCAATTAAGTTAATAGAACACATGTATGTTCCCAAATAAGGGTAAAGCCACCAGTCAAGTATGATTTGTCTAAAATACCATTTTGAACACTTTGGGTACCTATTACCTGATGGAAGCTAAAATACCAGAAGAGAAGATTTATTTCCCCAATTATGCACCTATTAGGGTTACTGCTAAAAACATTAGAAAAATCATCTAAAAAATGTAAAAACATACTTAAAACAGATTAGCTGCCAGAAAAAAATTTAGTAACTATGTGTTTCCTGGCAGCTAGTTTTGAAACCAAGTCCTTGACAATTCCACTATAAAACGTTTTAGACGCAGTAATCAAACCTGTATAATAGTGCAACTCTCCGACATGGCAGTAAACCATTTAAGATTAGCTACCAAAAATAATTTGTTAACAAGAATTTTTTTTACATGTCTTTAAACCTTTCTTTTTACTATTCCATCTAGAATTGTATCCTATCAATGTGCTCAAAATACCCTATGTCTCATTTAGTTTGAAGAGAATTCCTTCCTCTTCACTGCCACCTTCTTTCATTTCAGTTATAGTTCCTTAAATTCTTTTCCTAAGGCACACCCTGCCCTATTTATTGCTGCAAAGCCCCTGAAATCTGTGCCTCAATCTGGGTCTGCCTCATCGCTACACTTTAATGAAAATCACTTCAGAGTACCTGCTAAAACTTAGTAACATTAAGTCTAGAATACTATTGTCCAGTAGATTAACTGCAAAAAAAAAAAAAGAACCAAGTCTACTAAGAGAAGGCCAAAAAACAGAAATATATGTTCTGTATACTCTTTCTTCCAAAAACTAACCACATTACCTACGATGACAGTAAAGCTCAGTTATATCTCTGGCTACATATAATCCATACTCAATGTTATAAAATAAAATGTTAGGCCAGTAAGCTTTCACAATTTTTATTAAATCCTAATCTAATATAACAGTATCTGATTTTATAGACATCATCCCATGGTGAACATGTTTAATAAGTGAAAGTAAATCAGACATCGAAGTCATTATTCTCTGCAGACTAAGCAATAAGGTAACTACACAGAACACTACAGGTAACAACATACACTTACTTGCTCAGAGTTTTCATACATGTTTTTTTATCAAACTATATCTCCTAATATTTAATACAGAATTAGTGATTGTAGCTCTCATATAATATTTTAATTACAAGTACCTTATTAAGATAACTAACATTTTGACAGTTTCACTGACTTTCCAAATTAGTATAATATAGTCAAGAAAGAGAAAAAAGTGAAATAAAAACTGAACATGACATTAAAAGAAAACAAAGTAAAGAAAACAAAGGGGAAAGTGAAATATCACTGGGGTAGAAAAATCCAACAAGTCTAGACACTGGGCTGGAAGAAAACAGATCAACTATGGATTTCACAAGTCAGAGTTTATAAATTCAATGCAATACAAATCCTTTGAATGTAAAAGCCAAGGTGAAACCAACAGGTCTATAAACTGTTACTTTTGGCCTTAAACAGTACCAACTCTTTTGATCAAAAAAGGCCACAACAGTTAAGATTGTATTACTTGATTTTATTTTACACTAGGTGGCGGGCACAAAGCAATCCTCCTTAATAAAGTTGACAATTAGCTTCACTCAGAACACTTTTAATAATGCACATTAAAAAAAAAAGTATTCATCTTACAAATTGTTCTGCAATCCAAATATACAATAGCTTGGAAAACAACGTTTAGAAAACAAAAGCCAATGTAAAAAGACAGATTAAAACAACTAGAACAGTACAGGTTTCATGTGGCTCTGATTTTACAGCTTTCTTACTGCGTCATCAATGTCCGCAATCTGTTCCTTCAGCTGGCTCCATTGCTCGGGATTTAAAGAAATACCTAAAACAAAGTTTTAAAAATTGAAAGCTGGAAATCCCTTTAAGCTCTGACGATTTCATACTTCCAACTAAAAAACTGCTTTATCGACAACTGCCACTTTGACCGGCACAATGGTACCATACTGAGAGTCCAATCTCTTGTTTACTACAGATTCATCACAATTACCTGAGCAGACCAGTCTTACGCCCAGTTTTACTTCCAACACTGTATCCTGCACAATACTTAATATAGCCTGTGAGAACAAATGATGATGTGAAGATGTATCTCACAAAACCTTGCAAACTAGCAGGCTAAGTGGCCAGGTCCAGATTTCCTATGTGACACTCCATTTCTACATCCAGTTGGTTCCAACATTTGCTCAAAATTTCTATAGGAACTCAAGGTGAACAACTTTGTGCTGAGTTCTTCCAGAAGCATTCATTTCACTTTGGAAAAATTCCTGGGACGTGACCCATACAGGACTTCTCAGAATGTACATAGTGGTTAAAAATGCATTCTGGAGTCCTGCTGTCAAGGCTCAAATCCCAGCCTCCCTATCACTAACTGTATGACCTTTAAAAAAAAAAAAAAAATCTCTAAGCCTCAGTCTCCTCACCAGTAAAATGGTATTTACATCTCAAAGCGGTATTGTGAATCAATAAGTTAGCTAATCTGAGGAAAAGCTCAATGTATCACCTGACACATAAGTAAACACTTAAAATGTTAGCTAATAACATGTCTTTTCTATTTAAGAAGTAAAAATGTGAAGAGAAAGTACTTTGTACTTGGAACTTCTAATGTTCTAATACTTGACCCATATAAAAAGAAAAATAAGCTAGAATTGGAAGAATTAGTGTATTTCTCAGAAAACTACTGGGAGGCCATGAACTTGAGAGGAAGGCAGAAGAACATACTGGGTCAACACCTTGGACGGGCTTTAAAACTGATTAAATTGTTTTAATAAACGCTTGCAGGAACGAGAGAAGAAATCTGGCATTGGCCACAATGAAACAACTAAATGAGCAGTCCAGAAGTGGCCTTGAACGAGAAAATGTTAAAGGGTACGAAAACAGAGAGGTTAGGTTTAATAAACTAAGAACTGCATGAAGCAAACAAGTGGTACCTTCAAGATGAGAAACAGGCAGAGTAGAAGATAAGGAGGCATACTTTTATCTAAGAATCAACCTAAAGCAGCTAACTACCCCAATATATGAATTTATGTTAGTACATATGTTCTCTAGATATATGATGAATAAAAAAAGCATGCTTCTATGATGCTGATATGCTTGGGACTGGGTGAAGCACAAACGGAAGAAGGACAAAGACCCACTTTGGATGCCCCCTCCCAGAGGATATCCTTTAGATGAACCAAAAGGAAAACACTATAAGCCAGAATTTTTCATTCCCAGTTTTACAACTTCCCAGATCGTGCCTGCTCTACTTAAGAATTCACGTCAATTTTTTCTTTTCTAAAGTTACATCCAAGCAAATTAGCAGCCAAATGAAGTGATATTAGGGTTATTATTTTTTCTGGGTTTTATTCCAACAGCTATTCAAGACATGTCATTAAAATAAGTTAAATATCATGTCTAAAAGACTACATACAGAAAACAAAGAATCAACTGAATGAGGATGTTCCAAATGCACTGCCAACATCATTTCAATTTTAAATAAGGTGGGTTACTTTTTAGTTTAGTTCTAATTATCAGGCACAAATTCAGGAAATTAAATCTCACCTTTTCTTCCAGGCTTCATTTCACCTTCTGGATCCATCCAATATTCTCTAATATCAATTAGGACTTTCCCTTTAAAGTCCCGAACACTGACGTACCTCATTTTCCCAATCTGCAAAAGAAACAAAAACATAGAAAGGTATTCACTTCAACAGTGATGTCCCTATTTATATTCACAACTTGCTGCACACTCCCTCTACTTTTAATCAAAGTAACTATTCTCAGTATCAAAACTACAACCAAAGAAAATGTCACTGTTAAGAAGAAATCTTTCTTAAAAAAAAAAAGAAATCTTTTTTTAAAAACATGGAAAAAACAAAGTACATCTCACACTTCCAATCATTTTTAAAGAAATCATTAGTAAAACAGAGCAACACTGGAACTGGAAAACAGTTCCTCAAAAAATTAAAAATAGAATATCTGATCCAGCAGCCCCACTTCTGGATATGAACCTAAAAGAAATGAAAGCAAGGTCTCATTATACACCCATGTTCACAGCAGCATTACTCACAACAGCCCACAGATGGAAACAGCCCACATGTCCGTCGTGAGATGAATGGATAAACAAAATGTGATATATATACATACCATGGAGTACTATTCAGCCTTTAAAAAGGAAATCCTGTCACATGCTACAACATGGATGAACCTTACTGACACGTACTAAGTGAAATACACCATTCACAAAAAGATGCATACTGGGGCACCTGGGTGGCTCAGTTGGTTAAGCGTCCAACTCTTGATTTCAGCTCAGGTCATGAGGGTTGTGAGATCGAGCCCCACATGGGGCTCTGCACTAGGTGGGTCTACTTGAGATTCTCCCTCTGCCCCTGCCCTTCCCCCACACTCAAGCTCCCACTCTAAAATAAATAAATCTTTAAAAAAAAAAAGATGCATACTGCATGATTCCACTTATACAAGTGCCTACACTAGTCAGACTCAGAGAAACCGAAAGCAGAATGGTAGTTATCAGGGGCCGGGAAAAGAAGGAGAGGGGAGTTTAAGTTTTGCTAAAAGAAAGAGTTTTGGAGATCTGTTTCACAATAATATGAACATACTTAACACTACTGCTTAAAAATGGTTAAGATGGTAAATTTTATGTTGTGTTTTTTTACCACAAAAATCATTAGAAAGCAAACTTTTGCAGTACAAACTACAACCAGTAGGAATCCACAGACCCCACTACCTATATACTATTCTAAAAATCCAGAGATCCAGTCAATAGAACATGAGAAAGCTTTTCCTTTTAGACATTCATTTTAAATAACATCTTTAATACACTTCACCAGTCTCAAATTAAGAACTTAAAACTACCCACAGAAAACCATTTTTCAAAAACTTTATACTGTGCTTTAACAAACTACAAATTCCCCAGAGAAGGAAAAGGCTCTACTCAACAAAGTGTCTGTAAGCATGTTCCAGGAGGTCTTATGCTGTGAGACACCATCTATACTGTCTAGCACTTCAACTAACACGTCATACTTTCTGTTCAAAACTTTTAACGCCTGTACCGATCTCTTACTCATTCTAAAACTCTTCAAACCTACTGACTAAAAACTGGCCATGATTTTTGTGCTTAGAACATCTCAACATGTAAAGATTCTGGGTGTGGCTATGTTCCTTTCCCTTCCAACCTGGGTCCCTTGATTATTAAACAATCCTTTTAATTAAGATACTAAGTATTACTGTAGCAGAATCACAGCTGTGCTGACCCAGTACTTATTAATGGCTGACCCAGTACTTATTAATGGTTTCCATCTTGTGTATGTCCTCTTAGACTGCTTTTTCTTGTCTCAGCCAGGTCTGGTTCATTTTCCTTTAGTTTTCTATCCTTAAGTTTCTGATCCTGCTGGTGTGCCCCTACTTCCCGGGTATACCCCATGCTTTATGGAGAAAATGAAGTCCACTCGATATGGGTAAGTGCCTTCAAATCTTTCTTCTCTGTACTTACAACACCATCAATTCTTAACTTTTTACTTTTTCTATCCCATTTCTTACTTATGCATTCTTTCCCTTTCCAATGGCTTATCTACCATTTCCTAACATGCTCATTCCCCTCTTTCTATAAAGCATTTTCCTAATCTGCAGTATTTTATAACTTTCTCCATGTTTCCTTCTTCCTTTTATTGCTAAATTTTGAAAGGATAAAAAATACCGTTTCTACTAACTGAATTCCCACTGCCTACTCTAAATTCACCAGTGATCTTATGGTCAGTTTTAATGGCTTATTTTTTCATCAGTCTTCTTTGTACCCCCCTAGTGCCTATCATACTAGGTTCCCAGTAAACTGTTTTAATGGATAAATTAAATAAGACCAAAATAATTATCACAAAGAAACAACAGTTAATTGTGATTTATAATACTGATTTAATAACGCTAAGAAATGTATAAGTATCTTACGCAGCCAACCACAGAACTGAACATTGTTTCATTTTGGTTTTTAGTAACCAGACATGAGCTAACAAGACCATGAGCTAGCTTAGTATGTAATATTAAAATGTACTGAAAACCTACTAAAGTGATACTGATTAGGTTAAGTACCAGTTCAGTGTTGACTTGAGCATGTGGAAGAGACCTTAGGTATTAGGATCTAACCTTGAAATATGACAGCCTATTAAGTAAGTAAAAGAGAAAAAAATGACAAGGACATAGAAGGGACTAAGCAGAAAGATTCAACACTGCTGAGACTCAAGGACAGACTGACTAGATGGAGCTATACTGAAGAGGACTTGAAAAACCAGAAGAAATTCTGGAGCCTTTATAGGTTCTTCGACTAAGGACCAAACAAAACACAGAAGCAGAAAAAATACTACTACTACTCTCTTCTGCAAGGCTTGTATTCCTGACAATCTAAAAATCTGAAAACAGGGCGCCTGGGTGGCTCAGTTGGTTAAGCGATTGCTTTCAGCTCAGGTCATGATCCCAGAGTCCTGGGATCGAGTCCGGCATCGGGCTCCCTGCTCTGCGGGGAGCCTGCTTCTCCCTCTCCCACTCCCCTGCTTGTGTTCCCTCTCTCGCTGTGTCTCTCTCTGTCAAATAAATAAATAAAATCTTTAAAAAAAAAATAAAAATCTGAAAACAGGGTTAAAACTTTAAAATCGCACTAGAGGGCGCCTGGGTGGCTCAGTTGGTTAAGCGACTGCCTTCGGCTCAGGTCATGATCCTGGAGTCCCTGGATCGAGTCCCGCATCGGGCTCCCTGCTCGGCAGGGAGCCTGCTTCTGCCTCTGACCCTCCCCCCTCTCATGTGCTCTCTCTCTCTCATTCTGTCTCAAATAAATAAATAAAATTTAAAAAATTAAAAAAAAAAATCTTAAAATCGCACTAGAGGGACGCCTGGGTGGCTCAGTCAGTTAAGTGTCTGCCTTCGGCTCAGGTCACAATCAGCGGGAAGCCTGCTTCTCCCTCTGCCTGACGCTCCCCCCTGCTTGTGTGCGCTGACAAATAAAATCTTTAAAAATAATAAAAAAAAAATAAAATCGCACTAAAAAAAGAATTAAAATCAAGACTGAAAGCAAATCTTTTTTAAAAAAGAGAGACAAGCACGTTGTAAGTATATTAATGGCATTTTACCAGTCTTAAATTAGTACTAACAACTATTCAATTATTTTATCATAAAGAACATGGAACAGGGCGCCTGGGTGGGCTCAGTCATTAAGTGTCTGCCTTTGGCTCAGGTCATGATCCCTGGGTCCTGGGATCGAGCCCCGCATCAGACTCCCTGCTCCGCGGGAAGCCTGCCTCTCTCTCTCCCACTCCCCCTGCTTGCGTTCCCTCTCTCGCTGTGTCTTTCTGTCAAATAAATAAAATCTTTAAAAAAAGAACATTGAACAATACAATAAACACACAACAAATGGTTAGCTAGGTACTTTAATTTCTACTCTTGCTCCCTAGAAACTATTCAGAAGCTCCTTTATCCATGATTTCAATGAGGTGTGCTATAAATATTTGTTTGCCACAGATTAACAGAAGAGGCATTTTCTTCCTCCCAAATATGGCTGACCATCCACATATCCAAAACTTTGTGAATGTACAATCTGAAGTCCCTAATCACTTTTCAAGTGACTTTATTTGATGTACAGTAAATAAGAAATTATTCAAAGTGAGGAAAAGGTACAGATGAGTAAAATGATACTCTAGAATTTGCTAACAACGTTTCAGAGAACAGCAGCACCAAAGAGCTGTGGGGTTGGAATGAAGGGCAACTGTGGGAACACCCACTCACACTGTTCTACCCAAATGAGTCTCTGATTATAATCTGAAACTTACTATGCATTTTGTAGCTCATCCCCAGTGTATGTGTTCATTTTAACATAAAGGTTTTAATGAAAATCTCCCAAGAGGGGCCCTACAGAAAAATGCACCACGTTTATCCCTGTGACTTCATTCTCCAATACCAAAGCAGCAAAACCATAGCAGTACGTACATTCACTCCAGAGTTTAAGCAATAGTGGATGGCATCAGAGGAAGGAGAAAGTTAGAAGGATGCTTTACCCCTAAGATCAGGAACAAGGCATGGATGTCTACTCTCATCACTTGTTTTCAATATACTAGAAATACTAGCAATAAAGCAAGAAAAAGAATTAAAACGATGATGTAAAACAGACAAAATCAACACCACCACAGAAAGTTCTAAGAAGTCTCTAAAAAGTACATATGCAACCTATTATAAATACACAGTACACATGTATTTATATTAGTGATACTGTAACATCTTTTCTAGCAATGAACTGGAAAATCAAGTTAAGAGAGCAGAGATTTCTGATAGAACCAAAAAACATAAAATACCAGGGGTGCCTGGGTGGCTCAGTCTGTTAAGCTTCTGACTCTTGGTTTCAGCTTAGGTCGTGATCTCAGGGTCATGAGATGGAGCCCCTCATCGAGCTCCATGCTCATCAGGGAGTCGGCTTCTCTCCCTCTGCCCCTCCCCCCCCCTCGCATGCACGCTCTCTCTCTCAAATCTTTAAAAAAATATATATAAAATACTTAATTTAACAAAGATGTGCAAGACCTCTATAATGAAATTCACAAAAACAGACAAATTTAAGAAGATCTAAATAAATGCAGAGAGACACCATGTTCGTGAACTAGAAGACTCAGTACTGCCAAGCTGCCTATTCTCCCCAAACTGATCTTCAGCCTGACCCAATCCCAATCAAAACGCAGTAGGCTTTCGGTAAAAACTGACAAGCCTGATTCTATAATGTGTATGGAAATACAAAATACGCAGAAGAGCAAAATCAGTTAAAGGACTTTCACTACCTAATTTCAAGACTCACTATAAAAGCGCAGTAGTTGTGACTTGTGATACTGAAGTAAAAACTATTCAATGGAATAAAACAGAGATCAGAAATAGACATGTATTTTATATATTCACGGATTTTCATTATAAAGATCCAACGTGAGTCAATGGAAAAAAGTCTTTTCAACAGATGGTACAGAACAACTGGATCTCTCTGTGGGAAGAGAAATTAGTTCAACATCTATTTCACACCATACACAGAGAAACTAAACTAATTCTACGTGGATCACACACCTAAACATGGAAGTTATTAACTATAAAAATTCTAGGGAAAAAAACAGTGGCAAACTTTGTGTGGCCTTGGGGTAGATAATGTCATTAAAAAGCATTAACCATAAAAGGAAAAAAATTTATAAAAATGGACTTAATCAAAATTAAAGCTTTCTAAAAATGCTTAAGAAAATTAAGAGGCTCGGGGCGCCTGGGTGGCTCAGTCGGTTAAGCGACTGCCTTCGGCTCCGGTCATGATCCTGGAGTCCCGGGATCCAGTCCCGCATCGGGCTCCCTGCTCAGCGGGAGGTCTGCTTCTCCCTCTGACCCTCCCCCTTCTCATGCTCTATCTCATTCTCTCTCTCAAATAAATAAATAAAATCTTAAAAAAAAAAAAAAAGAAAGAAAATTAAGAGGCTCTTTAAAAAAAAAGGACGCCTGGATGGCTCGGTTGGTTGAGCATTTGCCTTAAAGCTCAGGTCATGATCCCGGGGGTCCTGGGATGGAGTCCCGCATCGAGCTCGTTTTTCAGCGAGGAACCCACTTCTCCCTCTGCCTGCCGCTCCCCCTGCCTGCGCGCGCTGACAAATGACTAAAATTTTCTTAAAAAAAAAAAAAAAATAACAGATGGGGAGCCTGGGTGGCTCAGTTGGTTAAGCAAATGCCTTCGGCTCAGGTCATGATCCCAGTGTCCTGGGATTGAGCCCCGCACGGGCTCCCTGCTCAGCGGGAAGCCTGCTTCTCTCTCCCTCTGTCTGCCTGCCACTCCCCCTGCTTGTGCTCTCTCTAATAAATAAATAAAATCTTTAAAAAAAAAAAGAAAGAAAATTAACAGGCAAACCAAGGACCTAAAGAAAATATCCACTATACTTATAGCTGACAACTTGTACCTAAAATACATAAAGAACTCTTTCAACTCAATAAATCAAATGTCCTCTATTTTTTTAATGGGCAAAAAAGACTTGAACAAAGCGCGAAATAAACTACAATGAGCTCCTACTACACATCCATTAACTTACGTGAATAGCATTAAATACTGACAAAACCCAGTGAGGATATGAAGCAACTGGAATCTCTCACATTGCTGGTGGGTGCATAAAATGGTACAGCTACTAGAGAAAACAGTTTAACATTTTCTTATGAAGCTAAACATACACTTAGCCTATGACCCAGCAAATGGATCTGATGTTGATCCAAAGAGGAAAAAAAAAATTCAAAGACTTTTACAAGAATGTTCCCATCAGCTTTATTCCTAACAGCCCAAGATTAGATAGAAACAACCCAAATGTCTATCCCTAGTGAATGGGTAACAAATTGTTGTATAATCTTACAGTGGAATACCACTCAGCAATAAAAAGGAACAAACTACCAGTAAGAACTGACCCCAAGATGTTACACTGAGCAAAAGCAGCCAGACACAAAACAATACAAACCAAACAATTCCATTTATATGAGGTTCTAGAATAGGAAAAATATATAGTGACAGAAATCAGATCAGTAGTTACCTCAGGTAGAGGGAATGACTGCAAAGGGAGGCCAAGACGGAACTTTCTGGGATAATGGAAACTGCCTCACTGTAAGAGAACCATGTCTACTTGGCTCATCACTGCACACCCAGAACTCAGTAAGGCCTGATGAAATACAGTCTTTCGAGACCATCAGAAAATTAAAAATATGTATCAATTTTATACATAACTATGCATTTTATATATATGTACGTGTGTATACATATATATGCACTAGCCTTTTCCAGCCAAATGTTTGCAGCCTCATTCCAACATTTTGGCTTCAACTAATAATTATGCCCCCTTCTTGAAACACTTCCCTTGCTATAACTCGATCTTCAATCTTATTCCCCACTATATACAGAGGGCCAATTTCAGTAAATCCACCTGCCTCTCCTGTTCTTTTTTAAAGATTTATTTATTTTAGAGAGAAAGCAAGCGAGCATGGGGGGGGGGGGGCGGCGCCAGAGAGAGAAGGAGAGAATCTCAAGCAGATGCCCTGCTGAGGGCGGAGCCCAACACAGGCTCAATCTCAAAACCCTGAGCAGAAATCAAGAGTCTCACACTTGGGGCACCTGGGTGGCTCAGTCGGTTAAGCGACTGCCTTCAGCTCAGGTCATGATCCTGGAGTCCCGGGATCGAGTCCCGCATCAGGCTCCCTGCTCGGCGGGGAGTCTGCTTCTCCCTCTGACCCTCCCCCCTCTCATGTGCTCTCTCTCTCTCTCACTCTCTCAAATAAATGAATAAATAAAATCTTTAAAAAAAAAAAAAAAAAAGTCCCACACTTAACCAACTGAGCCACCTAGGCGCCCCTCGCCTCTCCTATTCTTATCAAGCCCAAACTTTGCAGGCCATACTGCTGCTGCTTCTCCAATAATACCCCATCCATATTTCACAGCCCAATACTAGACCTATCTCCTCCAAACTGCTTCCTAAATGTGCTGTTTTCAATCTTTTTTTTTTTTTTGGATATCTATCACTTTTAAATTGTTTAACACCTAGCCAAACTACAGGTTTCTAGACTTTAACAATAATCTAGCACCTTACAAATGACTTTCATTTCAATGAACCTGCTCCTATATTTCAATGACTATCCTTATATTAAATTAAGGTACTTTCAACATTTATCAGATCAAGCCAGACACTAATCCTCAGGATCTCGGACACTACCTGGAACATGTTATCATCTCTGCTGCTGCTCTGCTTAGAGGACGACAGGGCTCTTGAAGTTTCACCAGTCTTTTGCTTCTTCACAGGTTTTTCTGGAGTAACTTGCTTTTTCCTCTTTAACTTGAAAGAAAAACAAGCATAATGGTTAAAATGTGCACACATAAGAATAAGACACATCTCAAGTGCAAACACTTCATTACTTTTTAAGACTTAAAGGCTCAAAATACTACATTTATTAAGAAAAAAATCATAAACATATACACAGGCAAGTTTCACTTGCCAACAGAACTATGGAGCTAACCTAATATCTAACACAGTGTTTTCAAAATGTGTTCTCAGAAACCCAAAAAACACTTCAGGCATCATACTGGTAATAACCAGAGAAACAATTCTTTTCTAGACCAGGATCCCACATCCAATTTCTTTGGGGAGGTGGGGAAGTGATGGGGAGCCCTGCTGCTTTTGAATAAATTTTGGAAACCCCAAGTCTATTAAAGTTAGTCAGCAACTTATATTTTTACAAAGGATATATATTAATTAGGAAGAATACAGCCAACTTATTCCAATCCAGGATATGTTATTTATTCCCTGCCTATTCCAAAAGGGACTTAAATTGACTTTGAAAATTTTTGAGTATGCAAAGCTAAGAAAGCTATTTTATACTGGGCACTAGAAGTCAACAACTCAAGAATTTCATCACAAAAACCACTGAAGGTGGACAGCAATGTGTTAGATTAGCATCTAAAATCAAGTCAATGTCTTAAATAAAGCAACATTATTGTAAAAACTTTTTATATAGCCTCATTCTTAAAATGACCTAACAGCCTATGAAAACTAGTAGAGTTCCCAACCTAAACAGCAGAGGGCAGTCATGTTCCTTAGTGGAAAGTATAAACTAATATGTTAATGTCTTACTAAATTAGATGAAGTTAGGTAAAATAGAATGTACACATGTATATAAACTGAAAAAGTGAATGTGTTACTGTGTTTACAGGATTAATGTACTATTAATAGCAAAACAGCAGAGGGCAGTCATGTTCCTTAGTGGAAAATATAAACTAATATGTTAATGTCTTACTAAATTAGATGAAGTTAGGTAAAATAGAATGTACACATGTATATGAACTGAAAAAGTGAATGTATTACTGTGTTTACAGGATTAATGTACTACTAATAGCAAAAATAGCAAAAATCACCTCAGCTCTAAAGTAGAAAGTCATTGATTATTCTTTATATAGGGGCTGGATATTCTCCATGGACTGACACATGAAAGTTCAGTAAAAATTTATTTCAAATTTTTCAAATTTGTTTTCAAATTCAAAGGCCATACCAGGTGTGAATAAAAAACCTAAGAGATATTTCCTTCTGGAGTATAGCTATGTATGTTGAGGCCTTATTTCAACCTTTAGGTTATATATTCTGTATTTCCCTATACAGGTCCATCTTCTCCAAGATTCTCCCATAAGCTCTTTTAACTAACACTGCCAACCAAACTCAGAGACATAATTATGTAAGCTCCTAGGAATTAAAAAAACAGTTCTGCACAGAAGCTCTGACTACGGTGTGAGCGGCTCAGTTAAGCGAAATACACCACTCCCAGCACAGCTGTCATCTAAGGTAGAAAAAGGCTATTGTCAAAATGGGGAATTTCATGTTAGCTTTGCTGGGTGTTGATTTAACTAAAAGGAGGGGACCAGAGTAAATAACATTCTAATTTAAAATGTACCAAGCCTACATTTTAAGTAACCCTAGTGGGCTGGATAAAAATCAACGGCTGAGAAGGCAGTCAAAACTGACATCTGCATTCAAAGAGTTCAGGTAATTTAACTCAACTACAACACACAATACCTAGAGATTAGGCAGATTCCTAAATAATGGCAAATAGCAGCTTTGGCCTCAGTCTAATGCTATTCCCCAGAGGGAATAAGGCCGTGGTTCTGTAGCTTTGGGGTTCCTGTAAGTCTTGCTCCAGCCTGATTCAGGGGCTGGAAGTGTGCATGTACAACAAGTACCCCAGGCCCTTTGGTCAAGTGGTCCAGGAGCCTTCCACACTTTGAGAAACACCCACCTAGGCGCTCATTTTACCATTCTGATATGCCTTGCTGTCCTTCAGAACTGGATGTGGGCAATACTGCTGAATTAAGTATCACAGAAATGACTTGCATTAATAGTCACCTTTTTGTCAACCTCACTGTCAGAATCACTGCCAGAAGAGCTTGAAGAAACAAGTTCCTTTGATTTAGGCATTCTGAAAGAAAAATACATTATACACAATAATTTACAAACTGTTCTACTACCTTCAACTTGACTTTTTCCCAAGCAAAAATTCAAGAAGTTCCATGGTTCTACCATTTTGTGGTACTGGAGTTGTTACGCTGAGCACAATGCTAGAAGTTATACTCTTAATTTATACTCTTACAAGTTGAAAATAACACTAAGAACCCAGCAAGGAGAAAGAACTAAATGTCACACACATCTCACACTCCTACACCTCTTTCTCAAAGCCACTGGGTCTTTTTATACTTCATTTTAGAGGAGTTAGATGTTTATAGGTAGAATAAATTGTAAGAAGGCAGCTGACAGCAATCTCTGTTAAAACAGGAATAGAATATTCTCAGTACTGCTTTATATTTCTCACTGATGAGACCTAACAGAAGTATTCGCTGCAGGAACTGACCCCAACATTCACACAACATGGGGAACAGCTGCACTATACAGATGTAATTCATTTGCCAGTATAACCCTATTTTTTCTTACTTTGTAAATGTTCTTAATTTTCTTTGGCTTTTTGATCATGCCATCAAAATGACAAGCACTAATTCAGAGTTCACAAAGTTAAACATAATTTTTACAGTTCATTACATTTTACACTGATTTTCTACTCTGAAATGTAACTACATTTTGAAGAATCTGCTTATGGGAGGGGCAAAACCTTTTCTCAAATTCCACTATGACCCTCACTCCCCCCAAACAGAGGTACATAACCCAATTATCTTGCTTTCAGGTGGATCTTTACTGAGTGCCTGAGCACAGCAAGACAGAGAGCCTTGTGCATCTACTTTTGCAGAGATTAAAAAAAAAAAAGCTAAAGCCCAAATTTCAAGGAATTCCAAGGCACTCTTTTCAAGGCACTTAACAATACCAGGTGGTAAGCCACTTATTATTAAAGTATCTTTAGCTCTGACCGTCTCCAGAAAGACTGAGTCTTATTAATTTTTGTATGCCCTAAAGGGCCCAATATGTACAACACACAGTCTGTAAATGTTGAATAAAGGAAAAAAGACTTCATTTCCTCCTCAAAAAATCCTAAGTAATCCAGCTCTCTAGACTAAACTTGCCTTGGCACTAACACTAAATGTGTCCCACATTAGGAGGTCAAGGTAAAAGAAGTGGGCCATCCATCCCAATTCTAGCCACTAATTTCAAAAAGCTCAAACATGCACAACCAGCCATGTTGATTTTAACTGGTAATTTCTTGAGGAGAAGAGTAAATCCTGAGGGGACCAGAAACGTTCAGAACCAGATTTTATGTACTATTCCTGTTACTGCTCCATTTTACAACCTAAACTCCAAAAGCAATTTAGGTTTTTTAATGCTAGCAGCTAATAATGCCAAGAAACATTTTTTAAAAGGTAATTAAATTGGACATAACCTATTTTCTCACTTTGAAACAGTCAAGCATAACTATAGGTCTATTAATAATAGCTGCGGGGGGGGCTGCCTAAGATCATTTCAAAGAACGACCTCGTAATTAACCCAAATTAGGAGATCATTCAACAACAAAAAAGATAATGGTAACTAAAACCACTTTGAGCTTTTGACAGATTTTAACTTTTACTTAATGAATCTTTACTGTTCGAAGGAGGCAGGCCAGTAATTCAGGAAGGTGATACTAAAACGCTAGTGAAAAATATATACAAAACGCAACTGAAATAATGAATTTCGGTCTGTGATGATGGCGTGGAGGGAAGATTAGAAAAAACGAGGTGAAAATTAAACCTGGACTAAAGGGCACAGGAATTCGGTACAACACGAGGGTGACAAGCACCAAGACGGGGAAGGGGGTCGCGCGGTGCCAGGAAGCTGCTGGAACCCTGGGGCTGGCAACGGCTGAGGCAGGGGGAGACAGGTTGGTCGGAGGGGGCGTGGGAGGCGGCGAAGTGCGGAGGAGACCGTATGGGAAGAGGAGGGACTTGCACCAAGCGCCATTTTCTTCTCTCGAAGCGCTAGCTACCCCCAGCACACCAGCCATCCTTCCCCCAACCCCCCCAGCCCTCCTCCGACGGGGTCCGCTCTCTCCCTCCCCCAGGAAGCGCCCCCCCAACCCCGGATGCCTGGGTTTGAGTTCCAGCCAGGGCTTGGGGAGAAGCAGGCTCCGCACGCGCCGCCGCCGTGGCCCGGGCCGCCGCGGCATTGTCCCGGGGGCGCCCGGGCCCCCTCCGCGCGGCTCCTCGCCTCCGCCCGGCCGCGCCCCGCCGCCAGGGGCCGCCGCACTCGCCGCGCCGGGGCCATTCCCGGGAGCCAGCTTCTGGCGCGGAGAGGCCTGTAGGGTATGGGGCGCGGGTCGGCGACGGAGGAGGAGGTCCAGGGAGGCCGAGGCGGGGAGGTCTGGCAACGCCGCCATTTCCCCCGGCCGTCGCCTGCGAGCGGGGTAGAGGCCGCAAGCGGCTCGCGGCCCGGCTTGGGAGGGTGAGGGCCGGACAGGCAGGGGTTCGCGGGGTGGGGGCGGGGTCCCCAGCACTCACGCTCCACTCTCGCAGCCGAACCTCCTTCTGCTCGCTCGCTTGCAACTGACAGAGAACCGGAAGTGACGGAAGCACAGAGACGCCGGCCCCGCCCCTCGGGGGGGGGACTGCGCACACGTGATGGGGCGTGGCCTCCCTGCCCAAACCAACACCGAGACCCTTTCCAGGGCCTTAAAGGGACCGGCCCTCGTCCTCAGCCAGTCCCTTGAAAGTGAAATACATCAAAGTTTAAGTATGACCTGTGAGTGAATGAGGGCACGAAGAAAACATGAATGAGAAACATCGAGCTTTGCACTTGTTCCATAAATGTTTCTTGTACTAAAGTGAAGTGTTCATACTGTAAAAGCCCATTTTCTCAGAAATGGTCCTTAACCCCCATTCCCAATATTTTACTCTGGCTGGTAAAATCCAAAGGAAGGAAGCCAAAGTCACATGTTTAATTCCAGAAAGTGCAAGAAGTCTTTACAGAAGTCCTTGGCCACACACACCCTTATCCTTAAACTGAAGTCCTGGGGGTAGTTCACAGAAGAGAAATCTATAGTACAAGCAGGAACATGACCAATAGAGTATTTGAGTGTATATTTAATGAATGCCTACTATAGCCAAGAATATATATAAAGTTTTATTTATCCAACATACATTTATCAAGCACCCACTATGTGCCAGGCACTGCACGAGGCACTTTGCCATTATCATTCATCCTAAAAAGCACTTTCCAAAGTAGGAACAATTATTCTATTTTATAATGAAGAATTATAGGGTCAACAAGGTTGAATAAGCTCCTGGAGGTTATGGGAGTGAGTCACCATTCAAACCCTGCACGGCCTGCCTGACTCAGACTGCTGCAGGCTGGGGGAGAATGCAAAAGTTCTTACCCCTCTCCTGTTCATGCAGCATCCGGCTAGATGACCACTTTTCAAAAATGAAACACTTACTGTATAATTCCTTTTATATGATGTTCCAAAACAGGCAAAAAAAAAAAATCTATGGGCATCTAGGTCAGGTTACCCTTGGGGAATATCACTTGGGAGCAAGTATGAAGGAATCTGCTAGGATGCTGAATACGTCTCGGTGTTGGTGGTGGTTACACAGGTGTACACAGATGTATGATTTCACTTAGTATTTGTGCATTTCACAGTACATGAAATACACTTCAATGGGAACAATGAAAAAGTAAAAAATATTTAAATTAATTTGTTTAAAAAAAAAAATGGAAAGTACTCACCAACCACTCTTCCAGCATGGTTGCTTGCTAGCCTAGAGCTTGTACACCCAAAGGAAGTTTGGGGAGCTCCCCCACCAACACTATGGCCAGTTGACCAAAGTTCCCCTGAGGCCAATGGGTGCCCTAGGGCATTGTGGGGGGTATCTGGTTGTACTGAACTCATATAACTGGGGTAACTAGAGGATCACTGGGCTGCCCCGGCCCTGAGAGCCATGAATGTGGCTCTCCCTGGAAATCCGGTGCTGGCTGAGAAGAGATGGGGTTCAGAGCACTGGTTGTAGCCATCTGACTCCCAACTTCCCCTCTTCCTTCTCTACAATAGAGTTACAACTCTCTTTACTCAAATGTAAGACACTACCCAAAGGTCCTTTCCTAGTTTATTCACTCATTCAATAAACATGTGTCCAGCACCTACTATATGCTGGCACTACTCTGAGCACTAGGAATTCAGGAATAAACAAGATTGATAGGGCCTCTGTAAACACATGAAACAGACCATAAATAAGCAAAGAGTTAGATAGAGATGATAATTTCAGATAAGAAAAACAGGATGATGCCATACAGAGTGTTGGGTGAGGTTAATTTAGATATGATTAGGGATGAAATGGAACTATTTAGACAGGGACCTGAATGAAAAGGGACAGCTGGGCTAAAAATTCTAGTGCTGGAGGTTTCTTTTTTTTTTTTTTTTTAAGATTTATTTATTTATTCGAGAGAGAGAGAATGCATGTAGGAGCATGAGCCCAGGAGTCAGAGGGGCAGAGGGAGAGGGAAAGAGAATCTCAAGCAGTCTCCACGCTGAGCATAGAGCCAGATGCAGGGCTCAATCTCATGACCTTGAGATCATGACCTGAGCCAAAACCAGGAGTCAGGCCACTTAACTGACTGAGACACCCAGGCACCCCAGTGCTGGGAGTTTCAAGCAGACCAAAGGCCCTAAGGTCCAGATGAGTCTGAAGATCAAAACGTTCTCTTGATGTAGAAGTCCATCAGAGACAAGGGCCTACAACAGGTATGGCCCGCCCAGCAGCTCCCCAGGCTCGGTGCCAGGGCTGCCCCAGTCCTAGGACAGGCTGGCTCTGCAGAGCTGCCGGGCCCAGTTGCCACCTTTCTCCAAGATCCAAGACAGCACCTCTGCCTTTTCCTCCTTCCTCATCGCTGCTAATCAACACCAAGGAATCCCACAGCTTCCCTCCAGCAGTGTCTGTGCCCAGAGAAATGGATCTGTGTTAGCCAGGGGTTTGTTTTTTGAGGTACCAATCTACATGAGAGAGTGCAAGGCTCTGTACAACCATCAAATGACGGCTACCACAACAATTACTATAAAATCCCACAGATAGCTGGGCCTCCGGATTGGAATAAACTGGGAACATTTTAAAGAGAAAGACAGCCTTAGCAGGGATGAGAGAGAACATGTGGACTGGGAAAAGAGGAACACTCTGCAAGGTGGGACCACAAAAGGAGTAATGCACATTGAGAAGCTATGAGTGTCAATCCTATTGGAGTAGAGTTGGCACAGAGGAAGAATAAGCAATTCTTTGGAAAAGTAGTATGAAGCCAGATGGTAAAGGGCCCTAAATGAAGTCCAAGGAGTTTGGATTATCCCATATGAAAAAGAAGACAGTGAAGTGTGGAAGATTTTTGAGCCAGGGCAGTTAAAATGGGAATGTCTGGGGTGATATGAACATGGGGCTAAAGAAGGAAGAAAGAAGAGCTAGAGGCTGGAAACACTGTAGAGGAGGTTTCTCTGATTGCTAAAATAAGAAGTGATACATTTCTAGAATATCAAAGTGACTGTCATATGGACTCAGCCCCAGCTGAGCTCTCTGTGCACATGTCTGGGTCCAACAGAGAGACCACTAGGAGTAATAAGGAGAAGAAAGATCTGTTCTGAACTTAAACCCACTGGGTCCAAGCAACTCTGTTGTAAAACCCATTTGCCTGCATTACATGCAGAAGAAACACAGTCGACTTTCCTTCTTTGCCACTGATTACGGCACCACTGTGGAATTGTGTGGGCTCAAGGTGACCACCAAAAATAAACTCCTAGGCCTCAATGTACAACAAGAGAGGACTCAGTACCCAGGAGAGAGAGGAGGCCACGACCCCAGCAGAGCAACGCTTGGTGAAAAACAGTACCCAGCAGAGACCACCAGGCCTTGGGTCGATCTCACTCCCTGTAAGTAGGAGAACAGAGATGTGCATTCTCATGGCCGCCATAGCAGAGAACAGAGATGGTGCAGAATCCCAAAATATGAAGAAGAACAGCAGGTAGAAGAATGGTAAGGGAATTGGCAAAGTAGATGCAGAATCCTACAGAAGCTCAGAATTGCAGGCCTGAGACGCCATGGAAGGGTTGGGGGTGCGGGATAGGAATGAGAAAAGTGGGGAATGGTGGGGACTCTATATGGAGCAAGATCAGTGGTTCCCACCCACCCCGTCTCACAGGAGGGAGTCCTATCTTCTCTGGAGAAACTGGAGGGAGGATGGCATGTGTGCAGGGCTTGAGGAACAAACTGAATTGAGAAGCTGTGTCGAAGTCTGAACACTCATGCATAACATCCCTCCCCAGACCCTTCCCCTTCTAGGATTATTTGACTTTTAAAAGATTAAATGTAGACAAAAACACAAGTTAATTCCTTAAAATATACATTTTGTGGGGCACCTGGGTGGCTCAGTGGGTTAAGTGTCCGACTCTTGATTTCAGCTCAGGTCGTGATCTCAGGGTCGTGAGATCGAGCCCCACGTGGGGCTCACTGCTGTGCGTGGAGCCTGCTTAAGATTCTCTCTCTCCCGGGGCGCCTGGGTGGCTCAGTTGGTTAAGCGACTGCCTTCGGCTCAGGTCATGATCCTGGAGTCCCGGGATCGAGTCCCGCATCAGGCTCCCGGCTCGGCGGGGAGCCTGCTTCTCCCTCTGACCCTCTCCCCTCTCATGCTGTTTCTCTCTCTCTCTCTCTCTCAAATAAATAAATACATAAAATCTTTAAAAAAAAAAAAAAGATTCTCTCTCTCCCTCTGCCCTTCCCCACCCCTCATAAACATGTGTGCATGCGCTCTCTCAAACTAAAATAAAAATAAATAAGTATATAAATAAATAAATCACTATATACATATATAGTGTATATATATACATATATATGTATACATATATATATATATATTGTGTGTGTGTGTGCGTGCGTATGAAACTCTAATCATAATGAAATAAAAGTAGCTATGCAAATAAACACTGACACAGCCCACTGACCCCCGGGGGGGGGGGTCACTTGTTCCCCTCTCTCTCACATGTACCTACCTAACAAAATTGTAGGAGAGGCAAGAGTTCACCTCCACCCTCTTAGGGTCTTCACTGACTCTGAGAATTAAACTGGCAGAAGACAGATGAAGAGGAGAAAAGCATACAAATGTATTTAATGTAAGTTTTGCATGGCACGGCAGCTCTCATAAGGAAATGAAGACTCAAAGTAATTGCAAAACCTCCAGGCCTTTCTCTTAGGTTGAAGTAGACGTAACTGCGGAAAAGCAACTCAGTTAAGTGGGGAGGCTAAAGAAAGATAAGAATTATTTGAACAAGGCCTATTTGTACAGAATTCTCTCAGTCTCAAC
This sequence comes from Neomonachus schauinslandi, assembly GCF_002201575.2. Classification (NCBI taxonomy): domain Eukaryota; kingdom Metazoa; phylum Chordata; class Mammalia; order Carnivora; family Phocidae; genus Neomonachus; species Neomonachus schauinslandi. The sequence continues at coordinate 125,507,887 of NC_058409.1, forward strand.
TTTCTGTCTTGATGATAAGAACATTACTTTCCTTCTGGTTTGGGAAAGACATCTTCCATATGGGGGGTTTTATCTTCTGCATTTAGGAAGAAAAAGGGGATAGTCAGAGTGCCCTCTTGTACCAGCTCGGGTTTTTTTTAAGTGCTTTTAGCTCAAAATAATTTTGATGTCAATTTTGAGGCATATTTTGGGATGACATAGTTTGGTCTCCTTCAAAATCGTGCTTAATATTCTAGGTAAACCAACCACCAATAAATAAATACAGCGTCCTCTGCGTCTCCATCCTCTCCCCCTTTAACAAAAGTTTTCATTCAGTTTTTGTGTCACTGAGGGAACTGGGCAATATGCCTGCAACGGGTTTGGGTTTCGATTCTCTGAGCTTTGGGAGGAGGAGAACTGTGAAAGAAGTATGAATTTTTAGAAGCAGGGAAATGTGAGGCTTTGCATGCAAATGCAGTTGGCTGTTTTCTTGGGTTTTGATATTTGGGGAAACTGTTAGCAAATCCTTGAAAATAAGTGATTTCCATCCTTTAAAAAATATATATATAATTCAAAAAGTTAACAAAAATAAGTGTTTACATTTAAGTGGAAGAGGAGGGAAGTTTTTTTGTTTTAATTTACAGCAATACAAGACTGCAGTCGCTTTCAAATAATAGGAGGGAGGTGAATTCATGTGCCTTTGTACAGGATAGGGTGGGGAATTGCTCCTTTTTAAAAAAAATTTATTTATTTTAAGTAATCTCTATATCCAACGTGGGGCTCAAACTCACAACCCCCGAGATCAAGAGTCACAAGCTCGTCCGACTGAGACAGCCAGGCGCCCTGGGAATTGCTCCTTTTATAGGAAAAATCCTAGAAGGAACTTTGGATGTGAATGGACCCCATTCCCTACTCCAGGTCTTGCTCTGGAAGAAGCAGATGATACAAAATGAGCTTTTGGAGTGTCCGTAGGTAGACCAGAAAGGGACATGGTTTGGGGAGCAGACATAGAAGAGAAGAGAAAGAGTGAGGGAAACAGTTCAGTTGCGCTGGATGACCAGAGCTTGAGGAAGAGACAGGTAGGGAGAAAAACCTAGAGCCCTGGAGGGGTAGGGAGGACTGTTCAGTGGTTCCCTGCATGCACTGCACTGAGAACACCTCCAGGTTCTTCCAAAACTTCAGAAAAATATATGTTCGGGCAGCAGGATATAATTTTGAAATGTTACCCAGTATAGTTCCTGTTCCCAGCACTTCCCACTTTCTGACCCTTATCGTTTCCCTGACTTCCCACTTTCCCAGCTACAGCATTCCACCAGGAGAAGGATGTTAGAGCAGAGCACAGGGCTCGCATTCTTGGCTTTTGACTTTTAAAATCTTAGTAATCCAAGCATAAATTATAGATTTAAAACAATATGTCATGAGTCAAATCCTGTTCTTTCTGTCCCTACCTAAACCCCTGGAGATGTTCTCCAGACTAGGGAAAGGGAGAGTCAGAGAGGAATGAGATAAAAGTTCTCTTTAGTGTCTTTGAGAAGTTCCCCTGTGCCCTGTCCTCAGACCAGCCCTGGGGGATGATCTCCAGAGAGTTTGAGGATCTGAGAGCGAAGCAAACCAGTGATTAGCTAGCCAGGTGGACAAGCTTCCAGAGGTCCTCTGTACCCCACAGGGTATAGGTAAAGATGTCTGTGTGCCGAGGATGGCAGCCTCACTCATTTCTGGGACCCACCAAGGTGCCGCAGGACTCCTTGCCAAGAGTAGCCCAGATGTGGCGCTGGCAACCAGCAGATCTGGGCTTGCAGTCAAGGCAAGGAGATCTCATCAGCCATGATCTGGATAGACTGGACAGAACAAAGGACATCTCAACAAATACCAGTGTGAAGAAGCAAGAAAGACAAAAACCAGACATGACCAACTCTTAACGAAAGACCTGCATGGGCTGAAGAGGGGAAATAGGCTAGAACCCCCACCACCACCCTTGATGCTCTGACGGCATATAAGCCCACCCGACCTGTGCCCAGAATTTAGAATGGGAGAAAGAAGGAAGGGGAGAAATCATGAGTTTAACCTAAAATTGGCTAAGATGAAGTTTCTGCCACTAGACAGAACAAATGGTGATTGTTAAATACAATGATAGAAAGATCAAGAAAGTCACATTTCTCCTGAGCCTGAGTTTGTAGCACAAGAGCTGTACCTGTAACAAAGAAGAAGGGACAAGAAATAAAGGAAGAGGAGCAGAGTCATGTGCCAGGGATGGGGTGCACACCGAGGGAGGTCCAGAGCCCCTGGTCAAGAGCATCTAGGCTGAAATAGGGAAGCAGACCGGAATGATTAGACCATAATTCTCTCCAGAAGATTTTTGGACAACTTAGCGAGACTACTGCAGATCCTGCAGCAAATAAAGTGATAGCAACCACCATTCCATTTGAATATTAAAGTGTCAGTGGTTTGGGGCATCTAGAGGTCTTGGAAACACCTAGAAGAGGGCATCTGATGAGAAAAGAAGTACAAGCAAGCCCGGGGATGCTGGAGAGTTGGGAAGGGAGATGGTGCAATGTAACGGGGTGGTGCACCCTCTCCCTACAAGGAGACACTGGAAGCATCTATCCTCGCGGGATATGAGCGACATCCCTCAGACGTCGAGAAGTGAGAAAAAGCTAAGGGAGAGAAGTCATGCTTCACAGGCTTTGAGGAAGATGGAGAAAGTAGTTTCTCTTCTCCCTTTCCCACCCTGCTAAGAGTCTGGAAAGTTAGGTCTAAGGACAGAGAGGGAAGGAACCAGTCAGAATATTCACTCAGTGTTATGTGAGCCTGGCTTCAGTGAGAAGTAACATCAGATCAAAGAGCTAACAGCAATCAAAAGCAAAGAGCAAAATTCCTCTGTGGACAGCTGGAGACCAAAGTGGACAAACTGATAGGAATGTGGGGAGAGAGGGAGGGTTGTGTTTGCTCCTGAATGTGCAGGGCTATGCCCTACTCACCAGAATTTTCTTCTACCAAACAAGCTGCAACAGGCTTTTTTTTTTTCTATTTATCTGCTGAAATTAGCTTTCATAGTAGAACATTAAAAAGTTAATAATTTATAATTCCCAAAGTTTAATACTTCTTCTCACTCAAGTAATTATAAACAAATATGAATTATATGTAAGGTCATATGCAATGAGTAACAGGAATGTATTTAAGGAGGCTATTTAAATACAAACTACTAAACATTTTTCCTCTAGGGTGACTTTTCTGAACTTGGTAGTAGAGCTATTCTTAGATCAAACTTTCATTAGAAATTCTATGTCACCTTTTATAGAAGAATGCATTTTATAATAGCAAAAATATACATGCCATTTTTACTAGGTGAATAGCATAACTCCTCTTACTATCTATACCTGGCTTATTGAATGCTCTGTAAAATAGTGTGATTAGTTTCTAGGAAATATGCCATAACTTACGTCCGAATGAATGTTTTTCCCTTCAGAAGTCATCTTCTTAGAAGCTGTACTATTATCACAAAGACTCTGATATAGGTCAGAGTTAACTTCCAGAACTCCATTTTAAGAATAGCTGTCAGAGCTTAAAGCACAGTCTTTTATATGTCCCTGGTAACAGGAAATATTTAGCTTTTTTTTTTTAAGATTTTATTTATTTATTCTTCAGAGACAGAGACAGAGAGAGAGAGAGAAGCAGAGGGAGAAGCAGGCTCCCAAGGAGCAGGGAGCCCGATGCGGGACTCGATCCCAGGACCCTGGGATCATGACCTGAGCCAAAGGCAGACGCTTAACCATCTGAGCCACCCAGGCGCCCAGGAAATACTTAGCTTTTGAGGTCAATTTCTATTTGTAAAGAGCAAAAGAAGTCTCAGGTCCATGATTATATGAGTCATTAAAACATTCATAAAATGATATCTTTATATGGATCACTAACTAGCCCTGGTGGCAACTCAAAAAGAAAAAGAAGAAGAAGAAAAAGAAAAAGAATTGGAGTGTAAATGTGGTATTGCTGTATGAACAAGTACATAACCTCCCAAGGAGACTACCGTGGAGGACAGTCCATTTAGGTGTTGTATTGCTTAGTCAAACTTCTGGAGTGCTCTATACTTAACATGCATCCTATGTTGCTAGGTCTGTGATAATCAATGAAACCAATATGAAAATCCAATCCAAGCATTCTCCTCTTTAGCTGGGGCCCAACAATAAGGTTTACTTAGCTGGTTGACCATCACACCCCCAGGGAGACTGTCCGTGAGCACAGCATGAGCTCTATCAGGCAACAGGGTAGGCATAGTGATTGAACAGACAATCAAATACCGTCATGGTCTCTGCTGAAGCAAGAACCCCACCTGCCAACAGCCCTACAAAGCCACTTAAACAGAGACCACAGGGCTGAGTGATGCCTGCATTGAGAAACCCAAATAATCCAATGCGGTAATACCTCAGTACTGGAGTTCAAGATAGCTATGAAGCTATCCAGGATAGCTATGTAGGATGGGGACCATCACAGAAACCTACAGACCAGGGTCAACATGACAATGCCACTTTATCTCATTCAGAACTATGATCTTTTCTCATCACTCTATCTTTAGTAATTACATGTTGTTCAAAGCAATCAGTTTCTTACTTTCAGTTTCAAACATGTAACTATGATTGAGGAACCAACACAGGTATATAGATTCTGGTATCTCTCTCTGTTTGTTAAAAGATCTACTTTTTGGTAACACCTTATGTGGACATCCTTGTCCCTCAGTGGCTTCTGCTAGGTTGTTAGGCCTGGACTGCAAGCATTAAGTAGTTCTGTTCTTTCACGGTGGTGCCTAGGATATCGTTGACTTTATATTTCTTAATATGACAATGCTGAATTTAGAAAGTCACTTAGAAGTATATCTATGTCAGACTGGGACAAAGAGCCAAATCGGGGCACCTGGCTGGCTCAGTCAATAGAGCATGCAACTCTTGATCCCCAGGTTGTGGGTTCAAGCCCCATGTCGGGTGTAGAGATTGCTTAAAAATAAAATCTTAAAAAAAAAAAAAAAAGAACCAAATAAGGAAAACAGGGACCTAAACACAGAGGGACATAGCAAGGTGAAGAAATCAGCACCATCATCTTTATTTTAATTATTTTTTATGAAAAACATGAATGAATAATTTTAAACGATTTAAAATTTAAATGATTTAAAAGTCATTGGTAAGTGATTTCTTCCCAAATATTTTTTTTCAACTTATTCCCTAAAAGAACTTCAACTCTTATAACCATTAAGCAAATTCAACAACGCTGCTGTTTTACTTCTCTGCTTTTTCTTGTTTTTTAGCCGTTGCTCAAAATTTACCTTTAAAGAAACTTCTGGAGACCCCTTATCCCATTATATTCTGCAAAAGTATATTCTCAGATTACTAACGTCTCTGCTTGAAAGATCTAGATCTTTTTTTAAAACAAGATATGTCTGGGGCACCTGGGTGGCTCAGTGGGTTAAGCGTCCGCCTTCAGCTCAGGTCATGATCCCAGCGTCCTAGAATTGAGCCCTGCATCGGGCTCCCTGCTCAGTGGGGAGTCTGCTTCTCCCTCTCCTGCTCCCTTTGCTTGTGCTATCTCTCTCTGAAATAAGTAAACAAAAATCTTTTTAAAAAATTTTAAAAATAAAACGAGATATGTCTTCTGTGAAATCAAACATGTCTTCTCCAGTACAGTTTTGTAATAAAACTTGCCTGTTTTAAACACTCTACACAAATTTACATTTATTCAGGTCATTTATGTAATTTTTATCAATTCTTTGGTATTCTGACCCAAGGCTGGTTTAGTGGTTTACTCCTAGTACCTGTGAATGTGCCCTCATTTGGAAATAGGGTCTTTGCACAAATAATCAAGTTAAGATGAGATCATACTAAATTAGAGTGGGCTGTAAATCCAATAACTGGTGTCTTTCTAAGAGGAAAGAGATTTGGCTACAGAGACATGGAGAAGAGAGCCATGTGATGACCTAGGCAGAGACTGGAATGAAGTGTCTCCAAGTCAACGGCCACCACCTCACTGGAAGGCCCAGAAGCTAGGAAAGTGTGAGGAGCTATTCTTCCCTGAAGCCGTCAGAGGTAGCATGATGCCTCTGACACCTTGATTTTGGACTTCTGGTTCCAGAACTGTGAGAGAATAAATTTCAGTTGCTTCAAGCCAGCCAGTCATTTGTTAAGGCAACCTGGGGACGCCAGCCTCACAGAGCTGGTGAGTAAAGGTGCTGGAGTTTGATCTCAGTTGCCTGCATCCCAAATATCAAGCATAACCCATAGTCCATGCTTTCAACAGTGGTTTTGGTGGCCATCTGACTCCCCAACCTACTCAGGCTTGCTCCAGACTTCATAAGCCAAAAGAAGTGTTAGGCCAGCTGAATTCAAGGTAAGAGCTACAGGTCCCCAAACTCTGTGTTATCGTCACTCAGGATTGATACATGGGGAGCTGTACAGAGTAATAGAAAGAATGCTAAAGAGTCAAGTCCAGGGGTGCCTGGGTGGCTCAGTCGTTAAGCATCTGCCTTCGGCTCAGGTCATGATCCCAGGGTCCTGGGATCGAGCCCCGCATCAGGCTCCCTACTCCGCGGGAGGCCTGCTTCCCCCTCTCCCACTCCCCCTGCTTGTGTTCCCTCTCTCGCTGTGTCTCTCTCTGTCAAATAAATAAATAAAATCTTAAAAAAAAAAAAGAGTCAAGTCCAGAGACCAACAGTGATATCAACCAAAATAGTGCTGGGGCAAGTCATTTCACCTCTCTGGGTCTCAGGTTCCTGCTCTGCCAGCAGTCAAACTAAATATTCCCTGTGATTCCAGACAACTGTGTAACCAGCTGGCGGGACCCACCACAGGCTATTTTGATATTTTGATTTCACTTTTGTTGCTTTGTTTAGTCTGCAAGTTTTATCTTGATTATTCATTTTTTTAAATGCTTTGGTCACATTCACATTTAAAAGTTTCTCTCTTGGGAGCACCTGGGTGGCTCAGATAGTTAAGCGTCTGCCTTCCGCTCAGGTCATGATCCCAGAGTCCTGGGATTGAGCCCCACATCGGGCTCCCTGCTCGGCAAGAAGCCTGCTTCTCCTTCTCCCTCTGCCAACTGCTTCCCCTGCTTGTGCTCTCTCTCTCTCTGTGTCAAAAATAAATAAAATCTTTAAAAAAAAAAAAAGTTTCTCTCTTGTATCTTTCTGTTCATTCCTAGGCATCAGGAATTAAAATAATGAAACTATTTTGATTTTATCCCAGTGGCACAGCATTTCTTGTTCCTTCTGAGGTGACAGCTCATAACTTTTAAGGAAGGACCCGAGCCGGAACAACGCGCTGGTAACCACAGCAGGTGCAACGGCAGGGCTGTTTCGAAATCAGAGCAATGAACCGTCTCCAAAATAAATATAGTATAGTGATTAGCTATTGAAACCATCCACCATGCCGAGGAATGTAAATACTGAAGTGGGTTGTTTTCCAGGATGACCTTTCTTTAAGAACGTAAAGCAGGCAAAAATGCATCTGCTTTTACAGCTGTGCCCGCCCCCGAATCAGGCAAACTCTCCCGGTGACATGTCCTGTCCAATTTGACAGGTGTGGAACATAGACATTCTTAGCTACGAAGGACTATTTTCACTTTGACTTGCCCTTCGTTGTGTGTGCCCAAAAGAGTGCTATTTATAAAATGCTCTGGGGGCACCTGGGTGGCTCAGTTGTTAAGCATCTGCCTTCAGCTCAGGTCATGATCCCAGGGTCCTGGGATCAAGTCCCACATCGGGCTCCCTGCTCCGCGGGAAGCCTGCTTCTCCCTCTCCCATTCCCCCTGCTTATGTTCCCTCTCTCGCTGTGTCTCTCTCTGTCAAATAAATAAATTTAAATAAATAAATAATAAATAAATAAATAAAATGCTCTGAAATAAAAGATTAAATACAATTGAGGAGCTTTCGAGGCACCCTCCTAAACACTGGTTCTGTTTCTTCTCTTGAGGCTCCAGGAGCTGCAGTGGCTGCCACCGGGAAGAGGAAGAAGAAGGTCATTGCCTGGGAGAAGAACACAGCAACCCGCACTCTTCCTTCTAGTCTCCCCTGTGATTCTCTCCCAGACCTGGACGTGGAGGTCCCCATAGTCTCACAGCCTCACAAAGCCTTCCTTATGTCTTCCTAAATACACAGCCAGGATTGTTGACCAACATTAGATTGTTGTTCTTATTTCCGTCTTTTTTATTATTCTGGTGTGGGAGAATCTGATTTCCTGGGCTTCAGCGTGAGATGTCTGTGATTACATGTAACACACAAATGAGCCCGCACATTAAATTGGGTTATCGATTGTCGTTGAATAAACAAGGAATGTTTCTTTAACTCTATAGGACATGCCAATAAAATTAATAAATACTGAGTGAGTCCTCTCAGCAAGGTAGTCTCAACAAAGTTTATTCTTTCAAAAGATAACTGATTCCAATTATGAAATGAATAAAGTCACAGGGATAAAAGGCACAGCATAGGGACACAGTCAGTGGTATTCTAATAGCCTTGTATGGTGACAGATGGGAGCTACACCTGTGTTAAGCATAGCATAGGCTCTAGAGTTATCGAATCACTATGTTGTACACCTGAAACTAATGTGACATTGTGCGTCCACTACACTTCAATTAAAAGCAAGTAAATAAATAATAATATTAAAGAAAAAAGATGACTGATTCCAGAGCTAGCAGTTAAAAGTGACTGCTAATTGGATATGAGGTTTCCTTTTGGGATGGTGAAAATGTTCCGGAATTAGTGGTGATTGTTGTACAACTTTGTGAATACACTAAAACCCACTGACCCACTGAATGGTACACTTTAAAAGAGGGAGTTTTAAAAAAGAAATTTTTTTGGCGCCTGGATGGCTGAGTCAGTTAAGCATCTGACTTCAGCTCAGGTCACGATCTCAGGGTCCTGGGATCGAGTCCTGTGTCGGGCTCTCTGCTCTGCGGGGAGTCTGCTTCTCCCTCTCCCTCTGTGTGCTCTCTCTCTTTCAAATAAATAAATAAAATCTTCTAAAAAATAAATAAATAAAAATAAATTTTTTAATTTAAATTCAATTAGCCAACATATAGTACTCATCATTAGTTTCAGATGTAATGTTCAATGATTTATCAGTTGCATATAAAACCCAGTGCTCATCATATCACATTCCCTACTTAATGTCCATCACCCAGTTACCCCATCCCACCTCCCCTCCAGCAACCCTGTTTGTTTCCTATAGTTAGGAGTCTCTCATGGCTTTTCTCCCTCTCTGATGACGTCCCATTTAGTTTTCCCTCCCTTCCCCTCTGGTCCTCTGTGCTGTTTCTTAAATTCTACATATGAGCGAAACCGTATGATAATTGTCTTTCTCTGATTGACTTATTTCACTTAGCATAATCCCCTCCAGTTCCAACCACATCAATGTAAATGTAAGTTTCATTAAAAGGGTGAATTTTATGGTATGTGAATTATATCTCAATTTCTTTAAAGATAGTTAAAGAGTAGCTAGTATGTGCCAGAGATCCTGCGCTAGGCACTAGCCCTTTGAGCCACCTACTACGTGTTAGAGCCTTTCCTGAGTCCTTTGCATCCGTCCTCTTATTTAATCTGGATAACCTCCCTAGAGAGAGGAAGTATTAGTACCCCATTTTGCAGGTGAGGAAATGGATTTAGAGTCTCTTGCTTAAAATCACACATGTAAAACTGAGAGTGGCTGGAGGGGAGGAGCCTGGGGGGGAGAGGGTAACTGGGTGATGGACATTAAGGAGGGCACGTGATGTAATGAGCACTGGGTAGTATATAAGACTGATGAATCACTGACCTCTACCTCTGAAACCAATAATACATTGTATGTTAATTGAATTTAAATAAAAATTTTAAAAATAAAATAAAATAAAATCACACATGTAAAATTAGGCAGAATCATGTGAAACTGCCATTTTGTAGGCTATTTTTGTGTTCAAACATCATCAGTTTCTTACAGCTCAATCTGATGAGTAGCTGTATCTGCCCAAGTTCTTAACTGTGCACATGGGAAAACCACTCCGGGGAGACTAAGCAGTAAAGAACTCTGAGATGGTGAAAGCCTAGTTCCCTGAATGACAATGCACACCAGAAAGGGCTTCCTGTGAACAACAAGTAAGCTTCTATTGCACAAAGCCACAGCGACCTTGAGTTTTGTCTGCTATAACACTGGCACCACTCATCCTAACAAATATCCCAGGGCTATGGAACGCCAGAGACTGTGTTCCTACCCGCTGGTCATTTGCCTCCTTCAAGAAGTTTAGAGCCTGGTTATAGATATGTGTTCAGTGGACTAGAATATACTAGAATCAAAGATAGAAATGGCTAAGTTCCACAGAGTGGAACAAATGATAAATCACAGGGTTAATGTAATAGAGGACTCAAGAAACCAGTGGCTTAGCCTTTCAGCCAGATCCGCCATCTTCCAGGAATGCCCCAAGATGACCAACAAGAAGAAAAGAGGAAGGGTTCCGGCTATACGTTCTCTAGGCCTTCTGGAAAACATCGAGTTGTTCCTTTAGCCACATACATGCAAATTTATGAGAAAGGTGATATTGTGGACATCAAGGGAATGAGCACTGTTCAAAAAGGAATGCCCCACAAACGTTACCATGGCAAAACTGGAAGAGTCTACAGTGGTTCCCAGCGTGCTGTTGGCTGCTGTAAACAAACAAGTGAAGGGCAGGAGCCTTGCCAAGAGAATTGATGTACGTAGTGAGCATATTAAGAACTCTAAGAGCAAAGAGAGTTTGCTGAAGCGTCTGAAGGAAAATGAACAGAAAAAGAAGGAAGCCAAAGAGAAGGTACTTGGGTTCAACTGAAGGGCCAGGCTGCTCCACCCAAGAAGTGGGCTCTGTGAGAAGCAACAGAAAGGAGCCTGAGCTGCTGGAACACATTCCCTATGAATTTATGGCATGATTAGTGCAAAAAAATAAATAAATAAAAGACCTCTAGACTGTAAAATATTTCCCTTATTTGAGAAGCGTGGTGCCTCCTCCCCCAAAGAAATATTTAAAGCAAGAACAAACAAAAAACAGTGGCTTCCCCAAATAAAGGGCTTATTCGTCCCACAAAGTAAGAAGCCCGGAAGTGTGCAGAGCAGGGCTGGAACCCTGTTTCCAGGATTCCATTAGGGACCCCAGATATGTCTACCTTTCCATTCCACCATCCTTAGCATGTGGGCTTCTGAGAAAAAAGGGTAAGTCAAAAGACAAAGGTGCATGCCAGTCAGAATTAATCTCCTTTTAAAGAGCTTCCTCTGAAGCCCCTCCCAGAAATGACCACAAGGCAAGAACTGTCAGTGGCTACTGTAGCTTCAGAGGAGAGCGTGAAATGTGAGTAAGATCGTCACACTTACCCCCATACAAATCGGAGTTCTGTTGGTAATGGAAAGTGGAAAAAGAACATTAGGTCACACAGTCTGCCTCACTCAGGAAGAAAGTTCAAAAAACCTGAGCAGACAGGGGCGCCTGGGTGGCTCAGTTGGTTAAGCAACTGCCTTCGGCTCGGGTCGTGATCCTGGAGTCCCGGGATCGAGTCCCGCATGGGGCTCCCTGCTCAGCGGGGAGTCTGCTTCTCCCTCTGACCCTCTTCCCTCTCATGCTCTCTGTCTCCCATTCTCTCTCTCAGATAAATAAATAAAAAATCTTAAAAAAAAAAAACCTGAGCGGACAAAACATTGGCAAATGTCCACTACAAGGGGCAGCCAGAATTTGGACCCAGGTTTGATTGCCCCAGAGCCGTGACTCTTAATCCCAAACCACGCTGACTCCTTTGTAGACATATAGTCTGGAAAAACATGCATACTATTTACCAGAATACAAGGGGAGCTCACTAGTTACCTATTGCTGCTATAACAAATAACCCCAAACTAGGTGACACAGCAACACAGATTTGTTCTCTTACAGTTCTGGAGGCCACGAGTCTGAAATCATTCCCACTGAGCTTCAGTGCAAGGTGTTGGCAGGTATCTTTCCTTTTGGAGGTTTGGAAAGGAGAATATGTTTCCTGGTCGTACTAGCCTCCAGCTTCGGAAGGCCGCCCACGGTGCTTGGCCCCTGGCCCCCTCCTCGAGTCCCTGCAATATCACATCTCCTGCTATAATCAGTTCTGTAAGGATCCTCGTGATCCCATTTGCAGCCCATCTGGATAATCCAGGAAAACCTCCCCATTTCCAGATCCCAAGCTGAATCACAATGGCAAAGTCCTTCTTGCCATGTGAGGTACATTCACAGGTTCCAGGGACTAGGAGGTGGATATCCTTAGTGGCCATTATTCAGCGTGCCAGGAATGGTAAGTTATAAATTAATAAGTGCAAGAAAAAAAGGATGACAGCATTGGCAAGTGCCTTGAATAAAGAGCAAAATTAATATGTAGAATCTAAAAAAAAAAACAAACAAACGAACAAACCAAAAACAAACAGACTCTTAAATACAGAGAACAAGCCAGTCTCGCCGCAGGAATCGGGGGTAGGTAAAATAGATGAAGGGGATTAAGAGGTACAAGCTTCTGGTTGAAAATAAATAAGTCATGAAGATGAAAAGTACAGCATAGAGAATATAGTCAGTAATACTTTCATGACATTGTGTGGTGACAGATGGAGATGACACTTATTGTGGTCAGCACTGTGTGTAGAATTGTTGAATCAGTACGTTGTACACCCAAAACTAATATAACATTGTATGTCAAGTATACCTCAACAACAAATTGTTCTTAATTAAAAAAAAAATTTAAGAGAGCACACGAAGAACCATAGGAATTCAGGTCAAAGAGAGATACTGCTTGGATAGTCAGAGAGAGGAGCATAGGGGCGCCTGGGTGGCTCAGTCGGTTGGGTGTCTGCCTTCGGCTCAGGTCATGGTCCCGGGGTCCTGGGATTGAGTCCAAGTGGAGTCAGGCTCCCTGCTCAGTGGGGAGCCTGCTTGTTCCTCTGCCTCTGCCCCTCCCCCACTCCCCCCACCCAACCTACTCACCCCCCCCAGAACATGTGTGCTTTCTCTCGCTCTCGCTCTGTCTCTCTCGAATGAATAAATAAAATCTTTAAAAAAAAAAAAAGAAATAGGAGCATAAGCGATTTGGAAATGAAAAAATAATACGGACATTTTAGGGAACCAAGTAAAATAATCTGGACTAAGAATAGGCTGGGTCAGAACTAGAAGGAAGAATCTGAGACCAAGGGACTTTGTTGGGGTTTATCTCCAAAGCTGGACAAAAGGAGATTCAAGATCACTCAGGCCCCTGGGGATGTCTGCTTACTAGCATTTTGTACCCTGCTACACCCTTTTCAGCAGCAGCAGCAGCTCCAGCCCCTCTGAAGGCAGAGGACCCAGAGGCCAGGACTGGGAGGAGGCAGGAGAAGAAGCTGGAACACTCTCAAGTCGGTCCTGCTGTGCCCCTGAACTCACAGGACCCGAGAGGGAGTGCCTCAGTGGATTTGGTGCCCTAGGCCCCTTGCCTTCTCCTCTCCTAAACCCAGGCCTGGGGAGCTTCTAGATAAGCAAGGCTTGCTTAGGCCTTGAGGGGTACACCTGAACAAGGTCAAGTAGGACCTTTTAAGCTGTATACTTTATCAGCCTTCCTCCTACCGTGGCCCCTTACAAACACTTTAATTTCTGAGTCTAGACAATTGTGCTGAAGCAAGGCATTCCTTCATGCAGGGGAGCCCTCAAACAGAAGCTGAAAGGCTCCCACCATTTGCTTTAGGTTAACTTCCCTCAAAGTTCAAGTCCCTTAAAAATGCAAAAGGAGGCCCCTGCCTGCAGGATCCCTTCCTGCACCAGGGCCTGCCTGGCCTCAAGCAGGTTTCTTTGGGGACCAAGGGAGGTGTGTCGGAGGCCGGGCCCTCACAACTCTGTGCGACCTTCATCGTGTGGGCTGCCCCTGCATGCCTCACCTGTTAACGTGCTGGTAAAACAAAGCAAGTCGAAGAAGAAATAAGGGTTAACATTATCCAAGTCTACACAGGACTGTTTGTTTTCATTCCTTTTAAGAACATGTAGCTTCTCCTGAGGAGGCTATCCCAGAGAAAGGACAAAGGGGTCCAAAAACGCAGGAGAAAGACAGAAGCCAGCAATGTTCCTGTTGCCCACAAAGATTGAGAAGAGGGGCCGGTCTGAAGGATTGCTGATTGGCCCTTGGGCAGAGTTTCTCAACCCCAACCCTACAGCCTACGGGGTGGAGTAATTCTCTGTGGTGGGGCTCTTCTGTGCATTGTAAAAGGCTTAGCAGCATCCCTGGCCTTACTGGATGCCAAGGACACCCCTCCCCCAGTCATGACAACCGAAAAACAGCTCCAAAGATTGCCCAATATCCTCCAGGAGGCAGAATAGTCCCCATCTGAGAACTGCTGCTTTTGGGGGCTGTCAGTGCCTCAGCTGACTTAATCAAAGCGACTTTCCCATCGTAGGACATTCATTCCCCTGAATTCTGAATAAGAAGATGACATATCACAGTAACTCATTATTCTAGTCAACCTAAAATTATATCCAAAAGTATATTACAATGATATATTTTATATGTTATGTGGGAGCCCTGAGGCTGTGTAGGAGGAGGGAGCTAGGGGCCCTGCTATGCCCCTCACAGAGACTTCCGAGCACCACACACATCTCCATCCACAAAACTCACCTACAAATGTTCCCTCCTCCTTCCCTCTTGTCTGAAAATGATGCCAATGGCTACAACTAATAACCTTTTTTTTAAAAGATTTTATTTATTTATTTGAGAGAGAGAGAGAAAACACAAGGTGGGGGCAGGGGGCAGAGGGAGAAGCAGGGGAGCCCGATGCCAGACTCAATCCCAGGATCGTTCGACCTGAGTTGAAGGTAGACGCTTAACCTACTGAGCCACCCAGGCGCCCCAACTAATAACCTTTTAAAATTTATAATGCAGGGAATTTATATATATAATTATAAATATTTATCTATCTATAGAGAAGCAAATAGACAGCTAGTATATGTCTTATTCCATTTGGCACAGCAATCTGGCTATAGCTCGTTTTCTCCAGGTACCAAAGGTCATAGTAAAATGGGTGTTGTTGGTACAGCTGCAGGTACTTCCACACACAGCATCTCTCAGGATGCCCACAGCAAGGCAGGAGAGTGATTAGTGTCATTTCTTGTGTGTCTGGCACCCATGATGGCCCCAGGGATAATAGGCCCCGCACTACCTCCGTCACGGGAGGGGATGTGCAGGACGCCTGGAGAGAAATCTCCAGTCAGGATTGCCCCCCTCTGCAGCTCCTGCACTCTGTGTCCTGGACTTTAAGGGCAGGGCATCGCTGAAAGGAGGCCAGGCTTTCCAGGCCCGTCTTCTCTCCTGCTTCTAGCCCCTGCCCTCCCCTACTGCTTCTGCCTGCAGCTGCCTCTGCAGCTCTCTCCTCCCAGAACTTCCATTTCAACTGCTTCAAGCCAGCCTCTGAGCATCCGTAAAGTATCTTCCCTGTGTCTTCCCTGTTGTCTTCTTTACAGCTGGTGGGGTGATGAGCTCTGCTAAAGAACAGAGATGGACCTTGCCTGGACTGTCCCCCCATGAATAAGCCTGGGGATGGGACCTGCTATCTTGCAGACTCCTCACCAGAGTGGGAAAAACAAATTGCATCAGAAAGATAAATAGACAAAAAGCTATAATGAGAAAAAAGAGCATGATTTTGATTTTAATAAAAGGTTCTTTCAAAACAAGCTGCTTTAAGGATTCTGTATACTGTTTAAATTGGGCTGTCAATGTGCATTGTATTTCCTTCTGTGCCTCCTGTTGGTTTTTCCTACAGCCTTATCCCCAGTAAGATGGGGCCTGAAAGCTGAGCTACCCCCACCAGCTGTAAATTCCACCCTAACACCAAATTATAGGAGCACAGAGCCATATATCTTTGGACATTGAGTTAGTTCTATTAGTCAAGCTTCTCCAAAAGAAACACAACCAATAGGATGTGTGTGTGTGTGCACGCACACGCATGCATGCACGCTCATATAGCAAGAGATAGAGAGAGTGAGAGAGAGAGAGATTTTAAGGAATCGGCTCACATGATTGTGGAGGCTACAAAGTCTGAAATCGGCAAGGCAGGCTGGAGATCCAGGGAAGAGCTCATGTTGCAGTCTTGAGTGCAAAGGCAGGTGGGAGGCAGAATTCCCTCTTCCTTGGGGAACCTCTGTTTTTCGCTCTTAAGGCTTTCAACTGATTGGATGAGGCCCACCCATACTATGGAGGGTAATCTGCTTTACTCAAAGTCTACTTAGTGAAATGTTAATCACATCTGAAAATGCCTTCATAGCAACATCTAGACTGGTGTTTAACACAGTCATAGGCTAGCCGGGCTAATACATAAAATTGATCATCACTGTAGTCTTAAATTCCCACCTAGTGGAATAGAACTGGATTCAATAGGGCTTGAATCAGAGCGGAGCTTTACGCAACTGCCTTCAGGGAGCCCCTCTGCAATGGTCTAGACTTAGAGAACCCAACTGGATAAATGGTAGATTCTGCCTGCCACATGCCTTCCCCATTCTCATCTTGTTCATGTTTGTTCTAAAACTATAACTCCCAGGGCACCTGGATGGCTCAGTCAGTTAAACGTCTGCCTTCGGCTTGGGTCATGATCCAAGGGTCCTGGGATCGAGCCCTACATCAGGCTCCCTGCTCAGTGGGGAGTCTGCTTGTCCCTCTCCCTCTGATTATTCTTCCTGTTTGTGCTCTTTCTCTGTCTCAAATAAATAAAAATAGATAAATAAAACTATAACTCCTCCTGGAGTCCACAATTTCCTTCCCCTCTATGAGGGCTTGCTGGGTTTTATCACTAATGCAAAGTTAGGAGTGTTGGCTAGACCCTTCAAATGGGTCTAGGACAAAAATTATTTCAGTGGCAATGTGAGGAACCTGAAGATGATAGATTAGATAGATAGATAGATAGATAGATAGATAGATAGATAGATAGATAGATATTCAGTGTAGGCACTAAACAACAATACAATCCTAGAATAAACATGAATCAGACTTGTCAATAGGCCAGCATTCAGGTCCTGTTATCCCACCTCTCCTGCCATATCCATCTATATGACATCAGTTAAGCTAGAGGCCTTGGGGGCCCTTTTCCCTCCTCTGTAAAAATACCAATGGAGAGGACAGAGGACATCTGTAGGTGGATTCTCTATCCCTTCCACTTACAAACAAATTCTGTTCTAGTTCTAGACAGCGGGTAAAAGCGTATTACAACCGATGACGAACATTTCCAATGTAAGCCTAGCACCACCTATCCTTGCCTCTACAGGCCACACCAGATTCTCCAGCCCTGCAAGACTGGGCTGACAAGATCAAGCTAACCTCATCCTCCGATTTAGAAAGAGAGCACAGGTTTCAGAGTGAGAGGTGGCTCATCTAGGCTTTCACTCTGACCTGGAGACAGCTGACAAAGCACTGGGATGTCCCAGGTTCCTGTCCTCCAAGATGGCGGCAATCCTACCTACCACACAGGCTGCGGAAAGTGTTCTGAATTAGGGAAGCATTTAGCACAGTGCCTGGAACATAGTGATTGCTTTAAAAATGTTAAAGTTAAGGGATGCCTGGGTGGCTCAGCTGGTTGAGCATCTGTCTTTGGCTCAGGTCATGGTCCTGGGATCCTGGGATCAAGCCCCACACAGGGCTCCTTGCTCAGAGGGGAGCTTGCTTTTCCCTCTGCCTGCTGCTCCCCTTGCTTGTGCTCACTCTCTCTCTCTCTGAGAAAGAAATAAATAAAATGTTTTTTAAAAAATGTTAAAGTTAAAATTATGTTCTTACTTCCCTAATTGAATTTTAAGATTGAAACAAGGATTATGTCTATCATCTTGTTTATATTTTTCCCTTACTGACAGCACCTCTTCCCACCCACCTAGCACTGAGAATGAAGGAGTGCCACCCCACACCGCCCCCCCCCCCAGGATAGCTACTGTCAAAAAAAATGATAACAGAAAATATCAAATGTTGGAGACATATAGGAGAAATTGAAACCCTGTCTACTGTTGGCAGGAATGTAGAATGGTACACCACCATGGAAAACAGTAGGGGAGCTCCTCAATTAGCTAAAAACAGAACTATCCTATGATCCAGCTGTTCCATTTCTGAGTAGTTACCCCAAAGAACTGAAAGCAGTGACCCATGTTCAGAACAGCATTATCCACGATAGCCAAAAGATGCAAGCAACCCAAGTGTCCATCAACACAGAAGAGTGTATAAACGAAATGTGATTTGTATATTATGCACAAGTGCGTGCGCACACACACACACACACACACAGGAATATTATTCAGCCCTAAAAAGGAAGGAAATTCTCACACATGCTATAATGTGAATGACCCTTGAGGATGTTATGCTAAGTTAAATAAGTCAGTCACAAAAAGACAGATACTATATGGTTCCACACATATGAGGCGCCTAGAATCATCAAATTCATAGATTCAGAGAGTAGAATGGGGGTTGCCAGGATCTAGGAGGAGCAGGGAATGAGGGGTTGTTGTTTAATGGGCATAGATTTTCGGTTTTGCAAGTTGAAAAGAGTTTTGGAGATGGGTTGCACAACTATGTGAACATACTTAACACTACTGATCTATAGACCTAAAAATGGTTAAGATGATAAATTTTATGTTATGTGGGTTTTATCACAATTAAAAAACTTTTAAGTGAATGAATGTACGGATACATGTTTCAACATGAATGAACCATGTAAACATTAGTTTAAGTGAAAGAAGTCCGTAACAACAGACCACATACTGTATGATTCTGTTTATATAAAATGTCCAGAAGAGGCAAATTCATGGAGACAGAAAGTAGACGAGTGGTTTACAGAGGCCAGAAGAGGAGGGGGGAATGAGAGGGAACAGTGAGTGCATGAGAGCTAACAGATACAAGGTTTCTGTTTGGGGTGATGAAAATGTTCTAAAATTCAAGAGGAGAGATTCTAACCCTGTGAATACACTAAAAACTACTGAATCGTACACTTTAAAAGAGTGACTTTTATGATATGTAAATTATATCTCAATAAAAGCTGTTGTTAAAAAATGCATGAACAAATGAGGTTCTAATTACATCCAGATCATTGGGATCGTTTTAATTCAGTGTCAATTCCAGGAGACGGGAGGTTTGTCATGAATAATTTGGAACAAAAATACGGGTAACAAGAGGTTCAGATGGGTCTTCTTGGCAAACCTCAGTCTTGGTGTGCCATCTACATTTGAGATTTGTTGGCTAATGGCCTGAGGATTGCTAGAAGCCCTAAGTTTTGGCAACATGACCACGGGGCCCTCATCTCCCTAAAGCCACTGGTTTGTCTAACTATGGAATCTCTTTAGGGCACTGGGACTAGAAAGAGTACATCTGTTCTCCCAGAAACACCCTACTGAGAATTCCATTTATACTTGCCATTATAATGATGTAATTGCGGGGCGCCTGGGTGGCTCAGTCGGTTAAGCAGCTGCCGTCGGCTCAGGTCATGATCCCAGGGTCCTGGGATCGAGCCCCGCATCGGGCTCCCTGCTCAGCAGAGAGCCTACTTCTCCTTTCCCCCTGCCTGCCGCTCTGCCCACTTGTGCTATCTGTCAAATAAAGAAATTTAAAAATAATAATAATGATGATGATGATGATGTAATTGCATGCTACTCATTGATAATGTGCAAAACAATCTCCTAGAGACCATAAACAAACAGCTGGTGAGCCACCTCCCTGCAAAATGCTAAAGGCAAATTCAAAAGATTTTTGTTAATGGGTTTTGCAAACCTTCCGCAGTAACCCCAGATGTGCAGCAGAGCAAATGTGGCAGCTCAGAAGCAAGAGTGACAAATTCTGTAACATGGCACATTGTCAGAACCAGTCAAGGGAGAAAACCCAAAGGCAGTGATGAGCCAGAAAGTGGAACTGCGATTCACTGGCAGGCCTTTTCTCCCATCGATGATCCAAACGTTTCATGCTTAAAAACACCTTCTGTCCCCCAAAGGCATTTTCATACAGCATGTAAATTCCAAGTTGCTTCTCCTCAAAATACTTTCCTCACCCATCCAACAGGAGCCTGTGAGACTCAATCAAGGAGATGTATGCGATCAAGGCCTGTGTACCTGTTGTCTGGCGGGCTTCCGTGGAGAGTTACGTCTAGTCCCCAAGACCACCAACCTGCACGGTACCAGGACCTGGCACCGAACTTCCGACAACCGGAATGGGCTTCTGGAACTGGGTCTTGGAAAAAATAGCAAAATGAATTAAGTATTTGAAAATTAACATACCATTCCTATGGCTTGAATACAAACATATACAAACAATGTAGGCCCAGAAACAAGAATTATTTTAAGTGTAACAGGCATACTTTGGTTCATCGCCAATCCCTCTTGTCTGAGAGATTGATACACTCTTCAAACCCCGGCAAAGAAAGGCAATCCTGGGCCTGGCCAAGTTTGTCATCTGAACCCTGGGTCCCCTTCTGCAGCCACCTGTGGGTCCTAGCTGAGGCACAAAGGGCTCTGAGCTTTGTCTTAGTTCTTAGACACAGAACATGGGCTGGCTTTTTTTTTTTTTAAGATTTTACTTAATAATTTGACAGAGAGAGACACAGCAAGAGAGGGAACACAAGCAGGGGGAGTGCGAGAGGGAGAAGCAGGCTTCCCGCAGAGCAGGGAGCCCGATGCGGGGCTCGATCCCAGAACCCTGGGATCATGACCTGAGCCGAAGGCAGATGCTTAACAACTGAGCCACCCAGGTGCCCCATGGGCTGGCTTTATTGTCTGTGGTTGCTTCTTTTTAAAAAAAAATTTTTAGGGGGCGCCTGGGCGGCTCAGTGGGTTAAGCGGCTGCCTTCAGCTCAGGTCATGATCCCAGGTCCTGGGATCGAGCCCTGCGTCCTGTTTCAGCGGGGAATCTGCTTCTCCCTCTGCCCCTCCCCGCTGCTGGTGCACTCTCTCTCTCTTTCTCAAAAATAAACAAATAAAATCTTAAAAAAAAAAATTTAGGGGGCGCCTGGGTGGCTCAGTCGGTTAAGCGACTGCCTTCGGCTCAGGTCATGATCCTGGAGTCCCGGGATCGAGTCCCACATCGGGCTCCCTGCTCGGCAGGGAGTCTGCTTCTCCCTCTGACCCTCCCCCCTCTCATGTGCTTGCTCTCTCTCATTCTCTCTCTCTCAAATAAATAAAATCTTTTAAAAAAAAATTTAGATTGAGATATAATTTACATGTCCTAAAATTCACCTTTTTAAAGGGTACAATTCAGTGGGTCTTAGTATATTCACAAAATTGTGTTGCTGAAACACTATCTGGTTTCAGAACATCAGCGTCACCCCAAAAGAAACCCCTTGCCCATCAGCAGTCACTCCCTACTCCCTCCCCCAGTCCCTGGCCACCACTAACCTACTTTCTATTTCTTTTTTTCTTTTTTTTTTTTAAAGATTTTATTTATTTATTTGAGACAGAGAGAATGAGAGAGACAGAGAGCACATGAGAGAGGGGAGGGTCAGAGGGAGAAGCAGGCTCCCTGCCGAGCGGGGAGCCCGATGTGGGACTCCATCCAGGGACTCCAGGATCATGACCTGAGTCGAAGGCAGTCGCTTAACCAACTGAGCCACCCAGGCGCCCCCTACTTTCTGTTTCTATAGATTTTCTTATTCTGAACTTTTTTTTTTTTTAAGGTTTTATTTATTTATTTGAGAGAGAGCACGAGCAGGGGGAGCAGCAGGCAGAGGGAGAGGGAGAAGCAGACTCCCCGCTGAGCAAGGAGGCCAATGTAGGGCTCAATCCCAGGACCCTGATATCATGACCTGAGCCAAAGGCAGACGCTTAACTGACTAAGCCACCCAGGCGTCCCTGAACATTTCATATAAATATTTTAAATTCCTGAAAAATTCACTCCTCATTTTTATCTGTTTCATATTTTGAAGCTCTGCAAATACATCACCAGTCTTACTCACCACTGCTTGCCCAGGACTTAGAACAATACATGACACGTAACAGTGGCTCAGTAAGTACCTAATGAATGAATCTTTCTGCTAAAAATTTGGCAAATCGAGTACTAAGGCATTGGTTCCTAAACCTGACTGTGTGTATAAACTGCCTTAACGAGTGTTTTTTAAAATATAGTCCACTGGGCCGTGCTGAATCAGCCTCTCTGGGGCCAGCATTGGAACTGCTGTTATTCAGTTTCCCTGGGTGACGTTGACGGAGCTTTCCGCAGACCCTTGCCTGGTGCCACTGCCCTGAGAAGTGTTGTCTTTGGACACAGGGCCAATGACTTCCATGGTTATTCTCCCAGGCCTAGGGGATCTCACTCTGGTCCAGAGGTACATGGTCAGGGCTCTCCTTCTGGATCCATCGGCATTCCAGTCCACTGATCATTACTGGCTTCACTCCAACTGTAGACCTTTCAATGTGACCAATGATTCTCCATGTCTGGAGTGCACCACAGGTCAGTTTTTCCCAATTCCTCTACCTTAGGCCTGCTTCCTTATTTTAGGTAACAGAGATTGAAGCCATGCTAGTTTGAACAACAGAAGTTCTCCGTGGATGCAGAAAAGAATCTCGCCACTTCTTACATTCTATGACTGTCCTCCCTACTCCCCAAGGACTTGAGGGAGAAGCACATGCCATGCAAGAAAGTTTAAGGTTCCTCTTTACCCTCCACCTCCCAGAAAGGGGCAGGAGTTCCCACAGACTCAGACTCAGCTCATCTTTCAAAGTCAAGTTTCTTTCCCACTGAGGATGGACCTAAAGAGAAAGAACTCCTGACTCACCTTTATTTGCTTGCTCAAATTTTACTTCCCCTTTTCTTACAGAAAGGACTTTGTCATATCGGCAAATTTAAAGATTCTCTAGAGACTTCCAGCTATTTATCTATAGTCAGAGGAGGCCCAGAGGGTGAGGAAGACCGGGGTATGGCAGTGGGGTTGCCGCTTAGGGCAGAGCGGGCGTAGCAGAGTGGGGGTGGGAGTAGGAGTCAGTAAGGGGAGGGAAGTGGGGGACAGGGACGCAGAGCGAGGCTAGATGACCACGAGGTAGAGCCCAGTCAACAAAGCATGGTATCCATGAATGTACAGCAATTTCCAATCCCAGTTCAAGGAAACCGTGGCACCAGGGACTTGCGAAGTCTCAGGACAGACAGCTTCACAGGCCTGCAAAGCATAGCAACATAGACTCTGCGGCACTCTGCCACTCAAAATGTGGTCCTCCACCAGCAGCAGCATTTGTTAGAAATGGAGAATCTCAGGTCCCACCACGCAACTTAACAAGATCCCTGTGTGATTTGAACACGCACTGAAGTGCTCAGAACCAGCTTGGGAACAAGCACAACTCGATGTTAAAACCCGGTAGATGACTTGACTGAGGCTGGGACTAGGACACTCTCAAGTTGTAGTGCACAGGAGAATTGCCTAGAAGGCTTCTGATTCAGCAGACTTTGGGTAGGGACAGGATTCTATAGTTTCAGCAAGCACACGGGTGATTCTGACTCCAGATGTACAAACTGGTTTAGTTCTGGGCAGATGACATGAGGTTCCCACCTATGTGTGTGCAGAATAATATTTTGAACCCCTTAACTAATTTTTTCCATTTTTCTCTCTTTCCTCTTTTACCCATTTCCAGCACATAAATCTATTTCATGCCTCTTGCCATTTGGGAGGGCAAAAGCAAAAGAGAATGAGGGGGACAGACAGGCCGACTTCTTCCTGACTGTGGCTTCTAGACGCCTAAAGCCCAGAGTGGTACTGAGAAGAGTCAGTCAGGGCCAGATGTTTGGAAGTGGGATTGGAGGAGGGGCACTTCTCCACTCCAGAAAAAATTGCTTTGTGCTGGGTAAAAAGAGGGATGGACAACCAGTATCCTCAGATGTCACTGAGGCCCAGGGCCTGGGGCTCTGTGCCCTAATTGCTGCAGAGAAGTTCATGTCTCAGGGGGATTCCGCTGCCCTCAAGACTAAGAATGGAGTAACACGGGAAAGGCCGTGGGACTTGCAGGAACCAAGTGGACAGGAATGAGGGGCATCCCAGGTGCAACCTGCATCAACTGGTATGTTGGAGGGACGGTCCTGGCAGACACCCAAGTGGACAGATGACCTGAAGATCAAATGGACCCTCCCTGCCCCCATCGCCACACTTCCGCGTTCATAAGCCCTACAGATGCAGATTTAAACTCAAATAAATGCCCGGGGTACTGAGTGTGAAGCCCCGGTGGATTAGGCACTTGGAATTCGGTTGTTATAGAAAATAAAGAAAGCCAGAATGTGGAGTGAAAATTGCACAAGGCACAGAGGAAAGCTGGGGCGACTTCAACTCAAGAACAGCTTCCAAATGACCCTCCTCTGGGGACCCTCCTATGGCACCTCTAGGGCAGCGGAACCTCTCACCACTGCCTCTACCTTTTCTCCTCAGAATCCCCAGTTTCTCCCCCTCAAACATCCTATTTTCTTTATGCGTTCTTCATTTTCTTTCTTCTCCTCAAAATTGCCTCTAATGGGCCAGGAGGAAAAAAACTCCCTGACCCTTCAAAACTAGAGTCTCAAGAACAATGAAGAAGCAGCCATTCTCTTTTTGACCCACTTTCTCCTTGGAAAGGAGAAGCCACTTTTCAAAACATTGCTCCACCTTCCCTCCCTGGAGGGGAGTGTGAACCCCATGAAGGCCTGTCCCCGTGAGGTATTCCTGGGGCCGCAGAAAAGGGCAAAATGCTCTGTATTCAAACAAGATGAGCCTTCGCATCTCCTACCCAAGTGTTCTTACCAACGTTGTTTTTAATTTGAGGTCAAGATGACAAATGTGTTAGCTTTTGAGGAAAATGCCCGCTAATAACGGCTAAGATAGGGTCCCTGTTTCCACCCCTTCCTTCCCCAGTGAGGAAGGGCAGCTTCCCTCAAGATTCCAGGTCTTTGTGTGACCAGAAATGTCTACCCCAGAAAGACGATTTCATACTCACAGCATTTGCCCAGTAATTGTTTACAGAAGTGGAAGTGTTAAAGGAATTCCAGGACTAGGAGTGGCCTGCCAGGGGCAACAGCACCCCAACTTCCCCTTCCTGAGGTGAGACCAGCAGGAGGGAGAAGCCCGCTGAGCACAAGAAGGAAATCCCACACACATTCGCCAGCTCTGTTATTTCTGGGCAAGAACCTTCCCTACTTAATCCCAAAAACAACAGGGGCTGGCCTTGTGCCATCCCCACCTCCCCGCACCTGCCTCGAGCCTCTCCAAGGCTGCCTCAGGGCTCCCTGGGGACGGCAGTGGGCTGCTCCCCCCTCCTCCAAACCCAGCATGATTTTTGTTCACTCTTTTCCAGGCTCAAAGAAGTGGAACAAGCTGTCTGAAAGTGGGTACAGACCGCTAACATAAGTGACTCCAGTCACAAGCACCACCTCAAATTACAGCCTGCCCCGCACTTCCTCATTCTTTTCATCATCTCGCAGAGGTACGTACGGGGGTCTCCTGCACTTACAGCCCTCCTAGCATGGCTACAGCCACACTATGTCACACTGTGACCTCGCCACACCTCGGTGGGACAGGCAACTGAGGGGGAGCCCATCGGTTGTAGGGCGTCTGACTGCAGTCACGTGGGCAGAGAGGAGAAAGAGAGAAGGTACGGAGGGAAGAAACTATGAGCTAGGAAAGTGAGAGACCACCGGCCAGTCCTGGCTCCTGATACTTCACGTCTTGCTTCCATAAAATTTGACAGCCACTGGGTTTCATAAAGCACCCCTGTGCATCACCACCCCAGCATCTTATGTCTGCCTCAGAGCGACACTGTGTCTTCACTAGATTGTCTCTCTCATGACTATCCAGGATCTCTTTGACACCAGAGACTTTTTTACTCATATTTGTAACTTCAGCCCTTGATGGAGAAGTCTGTCACAGAAAAGATGAGTCAGGTGTCAGTTGAATGAATGAAAGACAACTCGATTATCCCACATTATCCTTAAAGAGCTCATGTCTCGCGACCATAGTCGTTCAACATTATGTTTGATGATTTTGTGTGTGTGTGCACGCATGCACACACACACACACACACACACAAATTAAACATCTTTTCTTCCATCCATGCCGTCACATTTGCCTTTGTGGCAGCCTGGCAACATAGGGCTCCTCAGTGGTACTCACGCCTGTGGAATCCACAGCAAGACGTTCCAGAGTGAGGTCCCACCTCGCAGTCATTCTCCCTCTCGGCATCAGCCCCCCACGTCCTGCTGCAGAGACTAGCAAATTACCAGCCTTGTTTGGGGCTCGAGCACAGGCAGGTGACCCAGTCCTTACTCCTGGGACTTGCCGTGGCTTCTGTTGAGAACCTCTGGGAAACCAGGTCCTCCTTGATAAACGAAGAGACAGGCTGGGAACACTCCTCTCTTCTTGCTGGAGACAAGGCCTCATGAGGATGTGATGCTTGGAGCCCCAAAGTGATTTTAAAACCCTGAAGGGAGAGCCGAATCACTATGTTGTACACCTGAAACTAATAGAACATGGTATGTCAACCCTGCTGGAATTTTAAAATTAATTAATTAATTTTTTAAAATCCTGAAGGGAGATGTCACCAAAACATTGAGAGTGGCAGAGCAGGAAAACAGAAAGAGCCTGGGTGCTTAACAACTGTCCTCGAAGGTATCCATGTTCTCATCCCCGAAACCTGCAAATCTTACTTTATTTAACAAAAGGGACTTTGCAGGTGCAATTAAGTTAAGAGTCTTCAAATAAGAGGTTATCCTGAATTTTCTGGGTGGGCCCTAACTGTCACCACAAGGGTCCTTAGGACAGGGAGGCCGAGGAGGGTTTGACTGCAGGAGATGCGATGTTGCAGCATCTCAAGGAGGGGGCCGCGGGCCAGGGAATGTGGGCAGCCTTCAGAAGCTAACAGAGGCAAAGAAATAGATTCTTCCCTAGAGCTTCCAGAAAATATCAGCCCTGACAACCGACACTAGTCCAGTGAAACTGATTGCAGACTTCTGGCCTCCACAACTGTAAGAGAATAAATTTGTGTTGTTTTTTTTTCAAGATTTTGTTTGTTTGTTTGTTTGTTTAGAGAGAGTGGGGGGGGAGGGGCAGAGTGAGAGGGAGAGAATCTTAGGCAGACCCCTCACTGAGCAAGAAGCCCAACACTGGGCTTGATCTCATGACCCTGAGATCATGACCCGAGCTGAAATCAAGAGTCCAGACGCTTAACTGACTGAGCCACCCAGATGCCCCTGAAGTGACATCATTTTTTTAATGCCTATGCTTTAAAACTGTTTTCAGCAGGCTTGTTGTTACTTGTACCCCCAAAGCATCCTAAATAACACTTTTAGCATGACTTTTAGCATGATGGGTGTGGGGGTATCATAGGATGTTGATTCAGCTGTTAATAAAGAATTTTAAAAAAAATAGAGCAGAGGACACCTGGGTGGCTTAGTCAGTTTAGCATCCAACTCTTGATCTCAGGTTAGGATCTTGATCTCAGGGTTGTGAGTTCAAGCCCTGTGTTGGGCTCCATGCTGGGTGTGGAGCCTACGTAAGGAAAAAAAAAAAAAATAGAGGGCTAGTAGGGCAGTTCAGGTTCAAGAGCTTCATTCAGAACCAGGCTTCATGTATCTAGCATACTGAGTACTTCCTACCTTATTTTTTTAGTACTGGTAAAATAAGTAGCAATATTTTTGAATGATCAAAAAAGTGTACATTCTGCTCTGCCATTCCTGTGGTGGGGCCCTCATCCTCATGGCCCACCGGGGTTTGTCACACTATAAGCAGGTGAAGGGAAGAGGAGAAGGCCCGGGAGAGGGCACATCAGGAAAGCGGCACGTCTACTCAGTGGAACAGGCCTTACATGTCTGAGGCCCATGCCTATGTGTCAGGGAAGCTGGAGGTCTGTATTCCCAGGTGCCCAACTGGAAACGCAGAAAAAGAAGGGGAAAGCACATATTCAGGGACAACGGATGGTCGTTTGAGGAGTTCTGTGTTGCCGAGTACATGAACATTCAGGTTAAAATCAAGGAAGCCTCCACATCTCAGTGGTCACCCAGCACCCCTCCCGGTCCACTGCCGCGGCTGACAATTGATGTACTATTAATTGGTAGCAGCAGAACCTGCAGTATATAAGAAAGATAGTCGGGGCACCTGGGTGACTCAGTGGGTTGGGCGTCTGCCTTGGGCTCAGGTGGTGATCTCCAGGTCCTGGGATCGAACCCCCCATCGGGGCTCCCTGCTCAGCGGGGAGCCTGCTTCTCCTTCTCTCTCTGCCCCCTCCCCCGGTCGTGCTCTCTGTCTCTCTCTTAAATAAATAAAACCTTAAAAAAAAAAAAAAAGGAAAGAAAGAAAGATAGATAGCTGCGGTGGTGCCCTTCCCCCTTACCTTCCCCTCACCGCCCAGGGCACCTCTTTGGGACATCAGTGTTCAGGGAACGCATTTTGAAACAATGCATCGGTCTAAGAGGAAGCAAAACCATATACTGCCAGACATAGTCATTCTCGGGGATTCCCGAGGCTTGGAGTCTATTTCTCTTGCTGGAACTACACGCACTCACACGCACAGACACCCCACGCCCAACCTTCGGTAAAGAAGCTGCACTAGGCAGGGCTCAGTATATTTTAGAGCCACTCACTCCAGGGGAAACAGAGGCCGGAGCACTCTGCTCAGCAAGGGAGAAGCCATTTTTAATTATCCTCCGAAGCCCTAAGCCTGCGGCGCTGTCTGGGGCCAGCGTGAATGCTGGTTGTCATGGCACTGCCTTGAATTACGTCTGCAAGGGCCCATCACGTGCCGCTCCCGTACGCTGGGGCCACGTCTCTCTTCCTACTGTTTGTTGATTGATGCTCGAGCTCTGCACCAGGAATAGAGTTCAATCAGCAGGAAAGCAAAGCCGCGTGTCGCCACGTCTCTGCTTAGCTGATATATAAGTGACCAGGGATTGGAAATACTTGAACGAGAGATCCAGGTTCTGTTCACAGTTCTCCACTGTGTGGCTTGGGGCAAATCCTTTCATTTCTCTGTGCCTCGGATTCCTCGGCTGCGCAATCAAAGAGATGGACTAGAATGTCTCCAGGGTCTCCTGATCTCCGGATCTCCTGATGTAACCGTCTCTGATTCCTGCGTGCTGTTTTGAAGCCGCAGAGATGAGCAGAGAGATCTGCAGAGGATGAGCCTCCAAGTGGGAGTGAGGCAATTCCTGTCAACTGTTGCACTGTCCTCCCAGCGCGGACTGTTTCTGAAACTCCCCTCCAGCACCTCTGGGCTGCTACAGATTTGTTTAGAGTCGATTCGCTGGCAAGATGCCACTTGCCTAAAGGTCCCCTCTGATATACTAAGGGGACTGTTTTCAGCTTGAGTTGAGTCTTTATTCGCCTTGAAATGATTTCTTCTTGGAATAGTCCGTGGTTCGATGCTCAGGACTTCGGTCCCAGAGATTGTTATCCCCCCGAATAAATTCTAAAACTAGAGAAGATACCCGTGGGAGGCTTGCCTCTTGACCTGTTGCAAAATAGTATCTCATGGGATCAAGAGAGCAGTGAAGAAATAGCTCTGATATTTGTCTGACGAGTGTGCAGCTGATTTCACCAGCCATAATACAAATGAGGTCCTCTTTATATTTCTGATTACTTTGTCCTGACCCCTCGGCCTCACTTGCTGATTGCAGGGATGGGGGATCTCACCCTCCAAGTCTCCTCCCTACCCCACCTCAGTTATTTCTGGGAATCCCCAGGGGACGTCTCCTATATATCCACAGAGCAAAAATATGGCCTGGGAAGCAAAGGGATACAACAGGAGTAAGGTGTCTTGGCATAAGGCAGGGCTACACACGTCTCGGGGAAAAAATCTAGGGCTTGGATAACTTCACTGTCTCAATAACGAGGTTGAATCCCTCAGTTTGCCTGACCAGGGGTGAGAGGAAGCTCGAGGCAGACTTCCCAGAGAAGGGAAGGATCTTATGGGCTGACTCCTGAAGGAGATGCTAAGTCAAATGATGCTGGTCAAATGCAAATCAAATTCAAAGGAGGTAGCTGCTGCCTTGCTCCCTGACTCATTGAACACCCCCCTTTCAATTGGAAATTTTCAATTTGTTCATTCATTCTGTTTTTGTTTTTTTTTTAATTGTCCAATACTTAGAATTAAGGCAAAAAGATGATTCCATGTCCTTCCAATGTCATGTTGGAGCATTGCCCAGCAGACCTACCCAAGCATTATTCCTCTAAAGAATGTACCTTTGTTTGACTTATTACTTGTTATCATTGGGGCCCAGCTTCTGTGAAGTTACCTGTTAATTTGTAGGGTTTTGTCCATTAGAGATGCAAATGATTCAGAAGAGAAGATAACTCCAAATGTTACAGTTTCTTGCCCTTTAGGACATTAACCAGATTTACCTCTAACCAAACTAACTTATCTCATCATGCCTCCTGACTCTGTTCCTAGAATTCTTAGACCAGCTGTATTATCTTGCTGGTTCCTTCATTAAATGGATTAAGTAAATATTTGACACATGCTCACTATATGTTTGATGAGCATCATGTTTTCAACTCTTGGAAAATTACCCTTTGACATTCCCTTAACAGATATGTGTTGAGCAATTCTTACAGGCAAAGCACTGTGTTCAGGGCAGGTGATAGAACAGAGAACAAGATAGACAAGGTCTCTGCCCTCATGGAGCAAACATTCTGGAGGAGAGAAAATCTGTAAATAAATCAATACATTACGGATTGTGATGATGTGTAATGAAGAAAAATACCAAAGATGCTGTGACAGATCGATGGGAGACCTGGTCAAGACAGGCCTCTCCTTCCTTGAAAGATATTAAGCTGAGATTTGAAGGAGGGAAGCCAGCCCTGCAAAGAAGCAGGGGAAAGAGCTGAGAGGTAAAAGAAATGACAAGCTCAAGACCCTGCAGGGGAGGTTGGTGTCCCGGGAACTAGAAGGCCCAGGCTAGAGTGAAATGAATCAAAAGAAAGATGGCATGGGATAAGATCATAGAAGTAGTGTGGAACTTAGAATTTAATGTCAGTACTTGTCATTTACTAAGAACTAAGGAAGGAAGAAGGGGAGGAGGGTTCACCAGTCAGAAGCTGGGTGGCCCCCAGCTGAGTCTATTTCTCTTGCTGGAACTACACGCACTCACACGCACAGACACCCCACGCCCAACCTTCGGTAAAGAAGCTGCACTAGGCAGGGCTCAGTATATTTTAGAGCCACTCACTCCAGGGGAAACAGAGGCCGGAGCACTCTGCTCAGCAAGGGAGAAGCCATTTTAATTTTAATATGTCAAATTATCTATAGGAGTTCTTTTAGCTTTCTTAATGTTAACATCTTTCATACCATGGCACATTTCTCAAAATAAGAAATTAATATTGTACAGTCCTATTAACTACAGTTTATTTGGATTTCTCCAGTTTTACCACTAAATGATTCCTTCTATTCCAGGACCTAATCCAGGATTAGGAAATTCAGGATTTCCTTTTTGGCTGGAGAAGCAGCACCATTCTTGCCCTTGGGGACTGTGGGATTTGCACTCCGACTCCCAGGTTTTGTTTTCCTGTGGGCCTCACCACCTTGGCTCTTGTCACTTGTCATGTCTCCTTCATCTCCTCCGGGCTATGAAAGTTTCTCGGGCTTTTTGTATTTCTCTTGAAGAGTGCCAGGTATTTTGTAGAATGTTTCTGAGTTTGGGTTTGTCTGATGGTTTCTCAGGATTAAACTGAAGGTATAGATTTGGGGAAAAAAAACAACAGAGACGATGTGACAGGTTTTCTTTTAACATAGATACACTCAAGAACCTGGCTGAGAATTGTCCTGTGACATTTAGGGGAGGAGAGATTTTGTGACATTCAGGAAAAGAAGGGGAAGGGTCATGAAACTGAGGTCAGGGAGAAGGATGTCATGTTATTCCACAGAGGAAGGGAAATATGATTATAAGTTAGCAAATTCAAAAGGCTGGCTTCAGTGAAAGATAATGGATGCATTACCTATCGATGGAACACACTGGTAAAAACTTACAGAGCTGGGACTTTCTCAAGATTTCAGCTTCTCCTCTAATTGGCAGTTGAGGTAACATGAAACTTCCTTATGGGGGGTTGGTTTTCTTTATCAAGAATCAAGGTTAAGGTCATACATGATCATGCTTGAATTTTATTCTAGACCAAAAGGAAGTTGACGAAGGGTTTTAGGCTGGAGACCGGTACTCCAAGCTGAGAAAACAGCATAGGGAAAGGCATGAGGGGTGAGGGGGCACTTGGCACACTGGAGTAAATGGATTGCCTGAAGGGTAAGGTAAACAGAAAGGAACTGTGAAAAACAAGGTTGAAAAGGAATCAGTAGAGATGCCTGGGTGGTTAGGTCAGTTAAGCATCTGCCTTCGGCTCAGGTCATGATCCCAGGGTCCTGGGATCGAGCCCCGCATCGGGCTCCCTGCTCAGTGGGGAGCCTGCTTCTCCCTCTCCTCCCTGCTCGTGCTCTCTCTCACTATCTCTGTCATTATTTCTGTCTCTGTCTCTCTCTCTCAAATAAATAAAATCTTAAAAAAGAAAGAAAAAGAAAAAGAATCAGTAGTCAGAGCAGGAGGGGCCTTTTATCCCATGTGAAAGCATTTTGGATCTGATAAATGATCCAGAAGTCAACAGTTGACTTCATTCTGGACCGTGGTCCAAAAACCACTCTATCCAATTATTTTGCAGGGTCAAGTCACTGATTTTAAGGAATCACTGGGCAAAAGAGCAGGTGGGATTCTACAAGTTCATCCATTGCTCAAATGCCACATCTTATCACTGGGTCAAGTGTGTTAGCTGATGTGCTATGAAGAACAGCACATTATGACTATTAGATCAGTCATCACCAATATTTAACTTGTTTGCACTATTGAAAGGAGTGGTTGTATGGCTCCGACATCCCCCCTCACTCCCTATGTTAGGGGTGTGGTTACCATGTTCTCTTCTCCTTTTTTTTTTTTAATTTTTTAAATTTTTTTAAGTTTTAATTTTTTAATTTTAATTTTAATTTTTTAACTTTTTTTAACTTTTTAATTTTATTTTTAAGTAATCTCTCACCCAATGTGGGGCTCAAACCCACAATCCCAAGATCAAGAGTCACATGCTACGGCATCTGGGTTGGATCAGTCGGTTAAGCGTCTGAGGTCATGGGATCTCAGGGTCCTGGGATCAAGCCCTGCATCAGTCTCCTTGCTCGAGGGGAACCTGCTTCTCCCTCTCCTCCAGCTCAGTGCTCTCTCTCTCTCTAATAAATAAATAAAATCTTTTTTTTTTAAAGATTTTATTTATTTATTAGAGAGAGAGAGAATGAGAGAGAGCACATGAGAGTGGGGAGGGTCAGAGGGAGAAGCAGACTCCCTGCCGAGCAGGGAGCCCGATGCGGGACTCGATCCCGGGACTCCAGGATCATGACCTGAGCCGAAGGCAGTCGCTTAACCAACTGAGCCACCCAGGCACCCTAAATAAATAAAATCTTAAAAAATATTTTTTTTTGCGCAGAAGGCTAGAGAACTTTGAGAAAAATTGAAGATAACCTAAATAAATGGAAGTATGTACATTGCTCATGGATTAGACGTTTCAATGTTGTAAATACGTCAATCTCACCAAACCAATTTATAGATTCAATGCAATCCCAATGAAAATCCCAATAGGTGTATCTGCAAAAAATAGTAACCTGATTCTAAAATGTATATGGAAATGCTAAGGGCCAAAAATAGCCAAACACACTTAAAAAGTACATGGTGGGAGCACATATTCTATCATTACTAAGTTTTATTACAAGACTATGGTATAATATGGTATGGCATTGGTGTAGTAACTAAATTAAAAAAATTTTAAACCTCCTACAAATTAAAAAAGAAAAGACTGTTAACTCAATACAAAGATGGACACTTGACTAGACACTTTATAGAAAAGGACATCCAAATAGCCATAAGAAAAGGTATTCAGCCTCATTCCTTAGAAAAATGCAATACGATATACTACACATTCACATTTAAAAGAATGATTGAGCCAGCCAGGTGCCCCCCTCCTTTACCCTTTCTACTGGCTCCTTTGCAGTAGCTTTGGTACCTTCTGCTAACTGTTAAATGTTGGCTCCTCAAGCCTTTTCTCGCCCTGTGCTCTTTTTCTCTACAGGATTGTATCTACCCTTGTTTCCCCTGCATTCCGTGTCCTGAAAACTCCAAAATCCATACCGTCTGAGTTGTCGCCTGAGATCCAGACAATTTCCAACTGTTTCCTGGCCTTCCTGGGAAACATGCACCTCAAACTCAGTCCAAAACAAAACTTTTTTCTTCCTCTCCCCATCCAATTCTGCTCCTCTTTTTGTGTTCCTCATTTCAGGTATTGGGACCATCATCCACCTAATCCCCCAAATTAGAAAACTTAGAGCCATCTTTGACTTTTCCTTCTTTATCACTTCTCACACCTAATCTGCTACTAAATCATGTCCATTTTTTTTTTTTTAAGATTTTATTTATTTATCCGCGAGAGAGTGCATGTGAAGGTCAGGAGAGGAGCAGAAGGAGAGGGAGAATCTCAAGCAGACTCTGCCCTGAGCGCAGAGCCCAACACAGGGCTCGATCCCATGACCCTGAGATCATAACCTGAGTGGAAACCAAGAGTCAGACACTTAGCCGGCTGTGCCACCCAGGCACCCCAAATGATGTCCATTTTATTTTAAATATTTTATTTATTTATTTGACACAAGAGAGAGACAGAGCACAAGCAGGGGGAGCAGCAGAGGGAGAGGGAGAAGCAGGCTCTCTGCTGAGCAGGGAGCTGAATGCGGGGCTCGATCCCAGGACGCAGGGATCATGACCTGAGCCAAAGGCAGACGCTTAACCGACTGAGCCACCCAGGCACCCCATCATGTCCTTTTTTAAAGCAATTTTCTCCATTTTCCCCAAATACCTTATTTCTTATCTTCATCATCTCTCACGTGAACTATTATTATTCGTCATAGCACTTATCACTCCCTGAAGTCATTTATTAGGGTAACTTCTATGTTGAACAACAGGAACCATATGGTCTGTGGGGCTAATTCTTGCTAACTGTTTGTCCAGAATGAAACCTGGGCACACTAGTTTATCACTTACTCTAAGAAAAGAAAAACATTTTCTGATTGCTTTCAGCCACAAGAAAAATCTAATTTTAGAAATTAATCTCTTGTCGGGTGTAATAATTAGAACCCCCAGCTTAGTATAAACTTGAAGCATCTTTCTTCCCTCCACTTAAGGAAAGGTGTCCTGATGCTTCGTTTTTTTACTTTCTGCCAACCCTTCCACCACCCCATTCCTACTTTCTGTGACTTCTGACTGCTCCAAACTGGCCGTTTCTCTGAACATATTAAATGATCAAAATGACACTTCTCTCTGGGTTACCTCTGGTGGGCTGCTCAGGAAGTTCTCTGCTGTTCTTCACTATCTTACCTTCCTCCTCCTCCTACACCCCACACCCCAGGAGATGGGGGTGTGGCCTCTCCCTGCCACTCAACCCTCAACTCCGGTGGACTTTTTAGGTTGGGTCCCAGCATACCCGGGGCAGTCCTCTTGGACTGAGGGCATGGTTCCGTAATCTTGTGAATATACCGCAACCACTGAATTGTACACCTTACAAAGGTGAATCTTATCTGGCCATTATATCTCAATAAAGCTGTTACTTAAGGATCAAAAGGAAGTAGCTGCCCTCCCCAGGCAGTGGGTCTAAGGCGCCTATGTCCTGGGACCAAAGGCGAATCCTGATTTACAGTTTTTCTGAAGGGTTTTAATGGGCATTATTTTACATCATTTCAAAAGCTATGTTCGTTGCTGAAAAAGAGAAAAGCCAAACTCTCCTGTCCATGCTAGCATTTAACTGCACCCTTTTCCCTAAATTCAGCCCAAACTAAAACTGTATCCCATCATGCTTGTTTAAGCATCCTCAAATCCATTCTCAGATAGGTCATCAGGACTTTTCTAAGTAAATAAGCAATGGTTTACAGATGTGTGGAGCTACTGGTCCACCTGTCCTTGTGGTGGTTGGGTGGGGCTGGGTGAAGGGAGCCCCAGGACCAGTCACCCCCAGCTGTAAGCAATCTCCTCTGTTTAACCTAGCGTGCTGTACAAATGATCATCTTCTATGATTTCCTGACTCATTTTACACCCTGCTCTGCTTCACCCCAGGCCATGTTGTATTTAGATTTTGGTTACCAGGCATTGTAAAATGACAAGTAGGGCATGAAACAAAGAAACAATTCCCCCTCCAAGGGAGGGACTGGCTCAGTAGGGGGTGGGGCCCCTCCCCCAGAGGGACTGGCCTCAGGGGGAGGCCCCCCTCCCCTCTACCCCTTCCCTTTCCCCCTCCCCCCCCCCCCAGGGGCAGGGGAGGCTCAGGGGCTTGGGTTTCAGGAGCTTTTGAGTTGGGAGACCCTTTTTTTTTTTTTTTTTGGTTGACTTAAGTAACATCCTTGATTTTTGCTTTCTAATTTTATCTAATCCGATGCTCTCCAACTTTTTTCATATCATGGCACAATCCAACCTGTACGGCCTCTAGGTCACCATATCAGAGCGTGTGCTCTTACCCAGAAACACCAAGCTCTGTCCTGTCTGTGCCATTTCCTCTGGATGATGTGTTCTTTTTTTTTTTTTTAAGATTTTATTTATTTGACAGAGAGAGAGAGAGAGGGAACACAAGCGGGGGACGGGGGGGGACAGTGAGAGAGGGAGAAGCAGGCTCCCCGCCGAGCAGGGAACCCGATGCGGGGCTCGATCCCAGGACCCCAGGATCATGACCTGAGCCAAAGGCAGATGCTTAACAACTGAGCCACCCAGGCGCCCCTGGTTGATGTGTTCTTAACATCACGTAAGCCCTACAAACATATGAGTACATACTACACACTAGACTCTAGCACTATACGTTTCCTCCACCTGGCATCAGCTGTCAATTGGCCTGGCCCAAAGGTCACCTCCTACATAAATTGTTCCTTGACTCTATCACAGGTAGACTGAATGCTTTCCTCATTCTCTGTTCCCACACAGTTTTTTATATGTGAAATAAAACCTTGGCATTGATAAATTTCACCTTCCTCCTTTACGCAGTTCAAAAGTAACTCTGTAAAATAGTGAGTCTATAAAGTGTAATCGTTTGTCATTTTGCCAAAGCACAAATGGGAGCCATTCTTCCTGAAGCACTGGGAAATAAGTGATTCACCTCCTCCTGGAAGTCTTTCCTGATACTCCATCCCACTCAGTCTCAGACCAGTGGCCCTCGGAATCAGTTGGAATATTTCCAGCTCTAAATGAAAATGGGAATATCATTTAATTATTTCACACAGCTGAGTCTGAAGGTGGGTGGTTCCAGACCATGTCAGGGCTCTGGGTCAAGATTTTTTCAAGTCTCCCGGCCATGTCCACGCAGTCAGAACATGCAAACCGCATCTCCTCACGTAACTCCAAAGTTGGATGAAAGGGCAGGACTCTTTTCAACTCACTTTTTCCCAGGAAGTAAACATTCTTCCTGGAATTTCTCCATAGGCTTTCCCTTTCACTTTGTTAGGAGTTAGTTGGACAGTTAGGTAGTCAGG
Organism: Neomonachus schauinslandi; assembly: GCF_002201575.2. Taxonomy (NCBI): domain Eukaryota; kingdom Metazoa; phylum Chordata; class Mammalia; order Carnivora; family Phocidae; genus Neomonachus; species Neomonachus schauinslandi. Next base: position 125,545,324 of record NC_058409.1, read on the forward strand.
GTCAGGGACCCCAACAAGAAAATATGGAGTCAGGACAGCTAAGATAAAACAGCACTAACATCCTGTTTTGGAGCTTAGACAGGAGCGCACTAGCATTCTGCTTTGCAACCTGTGCAGAAATGACTTCTGCAAAATGTCCTAAAATAAGACAATTAACCACAAAACATCCATCACTATCACCGGCAAGGGGCAGTTAAGACATAAGCCCCCAGATGTCAGCAAAAAGACCCTCAGCACGTAGACAGTAACCTAATAGGTAGACGGATACGTGACCAAAGCCCTGATTGGCACAACTCAGCACAGCCTGATTGCTGAAGATAGTTCTGCAAAAGAGCTCATAGAAACCCCTAACCCTAGAAACTCCGGTGGCAACCCCCTCGGGCCCCCTCCCTCTCCGGGAGCTTTGTACTATCACTCAGTAAGCTCTGCTTTGCTGCCCACCACCCTTCGTCCGGTCTACCCCTTCATTCTTTGAAGCGCCGTGACCAAGAACCGCGGGCGCGAAAGGCAGAGGGTTCCTGCTACTTCATTGGCCAGAACGTGGGCGTGTGCCCCACCCTAACCCAAAGCCCAGAATAGTCCGACCAGGCGACCATGCTTGATTTCGATGACCGGGACTCGGGTCAGCAGTAGCAGCATCACCTGGAATTCGCTGGAAATACAAATTCCTGGGCCTCGCCTAGACCTAGTGACTCAGAAACCCAAGGTGAGTCTTGGGATCCTGTGTTTTAAAAGCTCCCCCAGGGGCGCCTGGGTGGCTCAGTCATTAGGTGTCTGCCTTCGGCTCAGGTCATGATCCCAGCGTCCTGGTATCGAGCCCTACATTGGGCTCCCTGCTCCGCGGGAAACCTGCTTCTCCCTCTCCCGCACCCCCTGCTTGTGCTCTCTCTCTTGCTGTGTCTCTGTCAAATAAATAAATAAAATCTTTTAAAAAAATAAATAAATAAAATAAATAAAATTTATTGAGATTTGTTTCATTACCAATCATAAGCTTATTGAGGGGCGCCTGGGTGGCTCAGTCGTTAGGTGTCTGCCTTCGGCTCAGGTCATGATCCCAGGGTCCTGGGATCGAGCCCCGCATCGGGCTCTCTGCTCAGCGGGAAGCCTGCTTCTCCCTCTCCCACTCCCCCTGCTTGTGTTCCCTCTCTCACTGTGTCTCTGTCAAATAAATAAATAAAATCTTTAAAAAAAAAAAAAGCTCCCCCAGGGTGATTCTGATGCCTACCAAAATCGCTGGCTTGGGTCTATCATGGTTCATCCCGAGCCTGGGGAGGGGCCCACCTACCTGAGCATCTCGCCTCCTCAAATAAAATCAGGATTCTATGAATTAAGGAAGAAGCAATGGGCACCGTTGGTTGGGCCTCACCTTCTTATTATTTCCATTATCTCCATTTGAAGTATCACTAATTACATTTCTGCATCAATTTTCGGGCCTGATTCCCTGGCCTACCTGCAAGCTTCTTGAGAGCCCGAACTCTGTCTTTTATTAGTGTTTCTATCCGTAGCATGATAGAAGGCACTCAATCAATGTTTGCTGGACAAACAAATTAATACTAAAGTGGCCTCTCCTTTCCCATTGCCCCTACCCGTCACAGCTGCTGCCTTCCACTCAAGGAACATTTTCACATCAGCTCTTGTCAGTGAGCCAAGAGCTGTCCCTCCCAGGGGGTCTGAGAACAAATTTTTTTTTTCACGTGGGTGCACGTGGAACTGGGGCTTTCTGAACTCATGTCAGACCCTTATTATGTGCATTCATTTTCGTTCACGGGTGTCCTTGGCAGACAATAGCACGGAACTGAGCATGTGGATCGTTTGGCTGAGTTTTGGATGCTAACTCCTGGCCAGCAGGCTTTCTCCGAGGCAGCTGTGCACTCCGAGTCCAGCAGGCCCTGGAAAGCAGCCTGCATGCTTCCTCCACCACAAGAGCAGCGTCAGAGGCCAAGGCAGAGCCGCCCTCATTTTTGTTCTGCCCAACACAGCAACCACGACGAACCTGCTGAGCTTTCTGGAGCCACGTGGACTAGGTAGGACCCTTTCCGTTGCTAGTGACAAGAGACTCAAATGCAAAATGGTGCAGATCAAGGGAAGGAGGGAAGACTTCAGGGCGCACGTTAGGAAAAGTCCTGGGCGGTACCAGTTTCAGCTGCAGCTGGATGCAGACACTCAGACGAGGTTCTCAGGAACCTTCTCTCTTCATCACACAACTGGATGTCTTGTACGGGCCTTCATTCTCCAGCAAGCTTTCACAGAGGAAGCCAGGAGCTGCTCCAGACTTATATTCCATCCATTCAGCACCCACAGCAGAAGGCAAGCCCCACTTTCACACAGTGACAGCAAAGTCCTGGGGCTGACTCTCATCAACCCAAACTTAAGTCACACGGACACCCCAGTACATTCACTGTGACAGACGGCATATGTCGATGTAAGCGCCAGCTTGGAATTGGGGCAGGTCAGGTGGGGTTCAGTCTCACTGATTATGGAAACTGAGAGTGAAGAAAGGTATTCCCCACACAATATCGTAGGGCTGTTGCCAGAGGAGGGGGAAATGGCTGCAGAAGAGGCTAAATCCATGGGACGCCTGGGTGGCTCAGACGGTTATGCGTCCGACTCTTGATTTCAGCTCAGGTCATGATCTCAGGGTCCTGGCATCAAGCCCCGCATGGGGCTCTGCTCTGAGCATGGAGCCTGCTTGAGATTCTCTCTCTCCCTCTGCCCCTTCCTCCCCCCTCCCAGCTCATTCATGTGTGCTCTCTCTCTCTCTAGATAAATAAGTAAAATCTTTAAAAAAAGAGAGAGAGAGAGAGAGAGACAAAATGCACACATGCCCAGTCCAGCACTATTCTGCATTTTGAATCTCCGAGTAACACTTCATAAAAAAGGCACCCACATACATGCAGAGGTGGGTATCATTTTCCAAAACAAGGAATAAAATAAAGTGCCTCCTAAAGGCAAATAGTGCAGACTCTCTCTTTCCCACGGACTTGAAATAGCTGCCAGCCCTACTGAGCAGGGCGGGGGAATGGCACCAACAACGTCACTCTCTGTAATTTAATCCTCCAGAGCATCTGCCCTCAACAGTCAGTTCGGCAAACCCCCCTCCCCCCAACAGCTTCTTGGCCTGCTTTACTGTCTTTGTAATCATCAGCTAACGTCTGCAATATTTTATATGTGGCAGGAAAGGGTTTTTTTTTCCTCCTGTGCCCTTCCTCCTCCTGGGTTGAACACAAAATAGATTAGAATAACAGAAGGAGACAGCCATACTTCTTAACATAATAACCTAAAGATTCATTAAAGTGGGAAGTGTCAAAGGTTTAGATACCCTCCTCTGCCACTTCCCAAGGGCAGTCCCTCCCAGAGGCCTCTCTTGCCCTCTTGCCCAGCACCCTCCTGGCCCAAAGCCCCGGATCTATCCAGAAAGAACCAAATGAGGCTGGGGTACTGAATTCAAACTGAGGAAGAGGGCAAAAGGGGTAAGGGAAGGAAGAGCCATGGTGGAGAAGCAGAGGAGATAAGAAATCCAAGGAGCCAGGGACGCCTGGGTAGCGCAGTCGGTTGAATGTCTAACTCTTGGTTTTGGCTCAGGTCATGATCTCATGGGTCGTGGGATTGAGCCCTTCATTGGACTTCCCGCTGAGCGGGAAGTCTGCTTGAAGATTCTTTCCCTCTGCCCCTCCCCCCATGTGTGTGTGTGTGTGTGTGTGTGTGTTGCTCACTCTCTCTCTCAAATAAATGAATAAATGTTTAAAAAAAAGAAAGAAATCCAAGGGGGCAGAAAATGAGGGCAAGGGGTCTCTTTGCTATCTTTTAGGGGCCCATATGTTTTCCATCTGCAAGTAGAAGATACAGCTAAGGGTGGAGATACAGTCTTTACATTGATGACAAAATCAAGGACCTGGCCCTTCCTCCACCTCGCTTTGACCTGAAATAAGATAACTAAAAGGTGGATAGCAAGGGAAGAAGAAGCAATCTGGCTCAAATAGTTCTAAGCTGAGATTTTCCACACCAGTGAGGAAAACCAGGAGGGGAGCTGATGAAACAGGACAGATCTCCAGCAGCCCCCACCCTCAGCCCGGTGAACCTTCTAATGGACATCCTTCCAGACGTGGTGTCTGGGCTTCATCAGCATTTCAGTTCGTGGCGGGGATCGGACAGCTACTTCCTTTCCAACACAGGGGTAAACCAGTGGGATAACATGTTTATTTATGTCAAAATCACTCAACTAGTACCCTGCAAAGTGTAAGACATCATATAAAGGGATATTTTGCTGATTTAAAAATATCTAGCACATTCATTTTTTCAAATAAATGTATTTTTTCTCCTCTATTGAACCTATAACCCTCCCCTATCTATGTAGATTACAAGTCCTTTTCACGGAAGCCACCCTGTCTTCCTAGCAGCTAAGTGGAAGGTCATGTCTCTCTTCCCGAGACCTTCTTTTCCTCCCTGCAGACCCAAAGACTCACATGTTTTGCCGCTCTCTGCCTCACTGCTGCTACCTTCGCTGTTTTCTGTCTGTATTGATCAGAGTTGTGAGTCGCTGACAAGAACCCCCTCTAGTTAGTTTAGGCAGAAAGGGATTAATTAAGGGTATCAGGTAGCCTGATGCTTTTCCGAGAGGACCATGGAGGGAAGCGGCGTCGGATTAGGGAAGCATCCTCGCAAGCTAACAAGAACCTCGCTGTTAACCACTGCAGACCACGTAGCATCACAGTCAGGATTCTCTTTATAACCCCAGGGCATGTGCTATTCACTTGGTAGGCATCTTAGATCATTGATTACAATTCCAACAGATGGTGTCTTATTCTAAGGCATCAATATCCTAATGACAATTTTTTAAAAGATTTTATCTATTATTTGAGAAAGTGCGCACACACAAGAGAGAGAGAGAGCACAAGCAGGGGGAGGGGCAGAGGGGGAAGCATGTTCCCCGCTGAGCAGGGAGCACAACACAGGGCTCCATCCCAGGACCCTGGGATCACAACCTGAGCAGAAAGCAAATGCTTAACTGACTGAGCCACCCAGGCGCCCCCTAATGACAATTTTTTGACAGTTGGAATTAAAGTGCTTTAGGCTGCATTAGGTATCTTTTTCTAGTTAATACAAAGATGCTGTATAACTTAGCAGTAACCATGCGATGACATCAGATATTAAACAATAGAAACCCCATCACTGTTGTTCCAGAAGAATCAAAACCTCCACTATGATGCTTTCTGGAAAACACAGTCTCCTAGCCCTCAGCCAGGGCCTCATTTGTACCCTGAGACTCACTGGATGAGTGCTCTGAGGAGCCCTAGCTGCACAGGAGTCTGGTAACTGAAGGTTTCTCCAGCCCCTGTGAACAGGAATGTGTGAACGGTGTTCTGGAAAACAATCCACAGATTTGCAGTGGAGGGCGTCTTGTCTCCCCTGCCTCGCTTTCTTCACGCTGCTGAAAAATACCATTCAGCCTCTCGTCTTCAAAATGTTCTGCTGAGGGGTGCCTGGGTGGCTCAGTCGTTAAGCATCTGCCTTTGGCTCAGTTCATGATCCCGGGGTCCTGGGATCGAGCCCCGCATTGGGCTCCCTGCTCCGCAGGAAACCTGCTTCTCCCTCTCCCAGCCCCCCCCCCCCCCCCCGCTTGTGTTCCCTCTCTCGTTGTGTCTCTCTCTGTCAAATAAATAAATAAAATCTTTAAAAAAAAAAAAAAAAAGGTTCTGCTGATCCCTGTGGTGAAAATCTGAGGAGCCATGCAAAAAAGAGAGATTTTGGAATCAGCAAAAATATGCCTTTTCATGGTTCAATATGCTCTGCAATTTACTAGTTGAATGTTGTGTGATTCGAGGCTCCTGAAAATCTCAAAAAGACCTCTCTGTATTATTTCTTCCGTCTACATTGAATTGCAAATGGAGTTTCTGGTCCAACTAGGTAATCAGAGCACATGCATTAATAATCTATCGCTGACCACACCCAACACCTTTTCACTGACGGTAAAGGAGGAGAACGGAAGGGAGGCACGACAGCAAAGGGATTTGGAGGCAGGCGTGAGAACGGAGGAAGCCACTGCCTTGAATACCCAGGGAAGGTCTAACTCCCGGGAAGAAGCCTGAAGCCCCTCTGAGGGTCTGCAACAAGTGGTCAAGCTGTCCCTAAACAGCAATGACTCTGCAGCTGCTGTGTCTACTGACTTCTTTTTTTAAAGATTGTATTTATTTATTTGACACTGAGAGAGAGAGAGCACAAGCAGGGGGAGCGGCAGGCAGAGGGAGAAGCAGACGCCCCGCTGAGCAGGGAGAATGACACGGGGCTCGATCCCAGGGTCCCAGGATCATGACCTGAGCCAAAGGCAGACACCTAACCGACTGAGCCACCCAGGCGCCCCCAGGTCTACTGACTTGCCACACGGCCATAGACAGTAAGGGAAGAACCAGCCCCAGCAGACGTAGTTTATTACTCACAGCATGGCAGGCAGCATGAGCCCCAAGTTTGCAACTGATCTGCCTGCCCCCAAGCCTCCCGAGGGTGCCGTGGAGCCTGCTGGGGTGAATAGTGCCCACACAGAGATCCATGTCACAGCTGAGAAACCCCCAATCTTATAAAGGAACTACTAGTAAACCTTCCCCCCCACCCCCACCCCATGTCCCAGAGGAAGACAGTATCTTCATTATATCAGTCAGGAAACAAAACTGACTTCTGACCCAGAGAGAGACCTTATCTCTAGCGTCCAAGAATGTTTGCTATGCAAATAACAGACCAAAGCTGTCATAAAATGTGTAGAAATGCCATGGAGAATTGCCTCCCAACATTCTGTGGATATGACAGAGGCAGATGGAGAAGTGAGGAGGAAAACAGGGTGTCTACTAAAGGCCTGTAGGAGGGGCGAGGACGGGTAACCACTGCTCCAGCCTGGGGGTGGTTGGATGCGGAGTCTTGAGCTGGGTCCCTTGGCAGCCCCTCAGACCTCAGGACCAGCGTAGAGGATTGCTCCTAAGGAGATTTAAGGCTCCTTTTGTGTGGGTTTATTGATGTCTCAGGATGTTATGTTTTGAGGATTAGCCATATATATATATATATGGTAAGACAAATGGGGGCCGAGCAAAGGTGTGGGGACAGACAGGCGTCACCCAGCTGCCATGACACCGGGTGAGGTGCTGGCTACTACTGAGAAGTTCTCGAAGCACAGCTGCCCTAGCTCCTGAGCGCGGGGAACAATAGGTAATAACTAAGCTACCACTCACTTCCCGAGGCCTCAAATAAAGCCCCTTATCCCATCTGGGCGGCCTTTTTGGGTCAAGCTTTGTGTCAGGGGCCCTCCCAAATCGCTCTCCTCATTCCTCTCCTCCCCCGGAGACTTTGATCTTTTAGAATCAAGCTGGACAGACAAAGTTTAGAACAACAAATTATGGTTTCGAGACAGAATGTAAACCTTACCAGGCTGGACAATGTGAAAACAAATGACAGATGTCAGGAATTGGGAAAGAGAGCATGGAGAGAGGAGTTTAAGAGAAAGGCAAGCTTTTTGGACTTTTAATAAAGTCACGAAGATACTACCTAAAATCTTTGGAACGAGAAAGAGACATGTATGTCCATTATTTAATGTCAAAACAGTAACCACTAGAAGAACTAAAAATGACAATATACATCTACTGGGAGAGGAGCATGAGCAGCCTAAATCCTTATCGTTCACAACAGGAAGTCAAGAGATAGTGTCTAAAGTTGATAAACCAGGGCGCCTTGGTGGCTCAGTCGTTAAGCGTCTGCCTTCGGCTCGGGTCATGATCCCAGAGTCCTGGGATCGAGCCCCGCATTGGGCTCCCTGCTCAGCGGGAAGCCTGCTTCTCCTTCTCCCACTCCCCCTGCTTATGTTCCCTCTCTCACTGTGTCTCTTTCTGTCACATAAATAAATAAAATCTTAAAAAATAATAATAATAAAATTAAATTAAAAAATAAAGTTGATAAAACAAGAAACAGCACTGTGAGCATAATAGACACATGGAGGAAATCACCCAAAAACTGAACCCGAGGGGCACCTGGGTGGCTCAGTCGTTAAGCATCTGCCTTTCGCTCAGGTCATGGTCCCAGGGTCCTGGGATCGAGCCCCGCATCAGGCTCCCTGCTCATCGGGAAGCCTGCTTCTCCCTCTCCCGCTCCCCCTGCTTGTGTTCCCTCTCTCACTGTGTCTCTCTGTCAAATAAATAAAATCTTAAAAAAAAAAAAAAAAAACTGAACCGGAGAGGCTGCCTCTGGGTAGCAGAGTATATTCTTGGTGCACAAGAAGGGGTATACAACACTGTAGAATTTAACTTAAAAAAAAAAAATCACGTGCCTATATTACTTTGTTTAATACATTCAATAATTTAAAGAAATATAAATGGAATTAGGGGGGCGCCTGGGTGGCTCAATCGGTTAAGCGTCTGCCTTCAGCTCAGGTCATGATCCCAAGGTCCTGGGATTGAGCCCCACGACCAGCCCCCTGCTCAGCGGAGAGCCTGCTTCTCCCTCTCCCTCTGCCTGCCATTCTGCCTACTTGTGCTCCCCCTCTATCTCTCTGTCAAATAAATAAATAAAATCTTTTTTTTTAAAAGATTTTATTTATTTATTTGAGACAGAGAGAATGAGAGAGAGAGAGCACATGAGAGGGGGGAGGGTCAGAGGCAGAAGCAGACTCCCTGCCGAGCAGGGAGCCCGATGCGGGACTCAATCCAGGGACTCCAGGATCATGACCTGAGCCGAAGGCAGTCACTTAACCAACTGAGCCACCCAGGCGCCCAATAAATAAAATCTTTATAAAATAAAATAAATGGGATTAGGCTTGTCTCCTCTCTCCTCCTGTATGGTTGCATGAATAAAACAGTTTCCTCAGCTTCTTCTTTTCTTGTTGGTAAGACTCATAAATGAAACTCCTTCTTCCCAGGTCTACAAGCATTGACTTAAAGATATTCATTGTATCAAGCACATTTAAGGTGGAATCGAATGCCGGACACCCAAATGAGAAATTTCCCTCTAATTTATTTACTTATTCTGTATTCATCCATTTAATTAATATATATTCTGTGACCGTGTTAATATGGGCTAGACACTGGGGATATAATGGTGGAAGCACTTGTGGAGATGAGTTCTTCAGCCTGGATCCCTAAGTGACAAGAGCACGTAGAGTTCCTTTGCTGACCCAGACAGGTGACATAAAGAAGAAACAAGCCTCCATCGTGGTAAGCCCCTGAGATTTGGAGGCTGTTGTCATAACATAACCTAGTCAATAGATAGGTACATGGAGGCAAAATAGAAATTGGGGTGACATAGAAACATCATGAAATTTCTATGTCTTCCATTCTGGAGCTTGCAAACTAAGACTTCATTCCTGCTGCAAGTACTCACTATTTCTTATTTCTTCTGGCCAGGATTATCCTAGGGCTTGAAGCCTTACAAGGACCAGAAGCAGCCCTTGCACTTTTCCCTGCTTCGAATGTCCCTGGAATCAATGATCTATTCCCCTTCTTCCATCTTCATTCAAATTTCCGCAGCTCTAAAATTACCTCTTTCTCTCAATTCAATGAAGATGTTTCTTTTCCTTCTCAGTGTGAGAGATCACAACCATGCAACAACAAGCAATAAGGAAATTCCCTCCAGCGTGTGAATAGAAGTTTCATTACCCCAAGAGGATTTGCACTTGAAAAGAAGATTTAAAAACAAAACACAAATCCCACACAAATGAAGCTATACTTGGTGAAATTCCAGGAAGTGTGATTAAGCGAGAGTTCCTGAAGTAAGGGAGATACCTGGGGGGCAAGAGAAACTTTTCTCAGGTACTCTGCAGATGATACCAATATTGTTGGGTATCGTGTTTGGGATTACTGGGGGCTTCTGAGTGGTGGAGAACAAGGAGTCCTCAGGGATGCTTTAGGGCGACTTCCTGTGGTGTCCAATAATCCCCAGTCTCCTTCCAGATGGCTCCCAGTGACACACCAGTCTATCTCCTACAGCCTCACAGCCTTTCCTGTCCATCCTCAGGCCCAGCTTCCTGCCACTTTGCTTTACACAGGGCAGCTTCCTGGGACATGTGACCTTTACCTCAGGGTAAGGTCCTTGAAACCTGACAGAGAAATATCCCTGCTGCCACATCTCCTCTCTTACTTCACCCCAGGAGGCTTACCTCATATCTCAAAAGTAATGTATATTCATTCATAAGAAATCAACTAGGCAACTTATTTAAAAGGCGAATTCCGAGATCCTGATTCTGATTCAGTCGGTTGGGATGCAGCCCAGAAAGCCGCATTTTTATAAACCCTCCTTCCCCCAGGTGGTTCAGATGCAATAAGCAGACTATACTTAGAAAAATAGTGCCCCAGGGAGATGGGTTGAGCTATTAGCGCAGCCTGCCCTCCAGAATCTCCAGCTAACTCTTTTCTAGTAAGCTCTGACTTCATGTGTTATTGATGTAGCGAGGCCATCTGCTCACAACCTTAAAACTAAACAAAAGAGACAAACAAAAGATGGAACGTTGCCTCTTAGAATTCTGTGCTGTTTTTCTCCTTTCTTTCTATTTACCGGGAAATGGCTCTTTTTTTGTGATTTAGTCTTTGATGACAAAAACGAGGACAACAGGTCGTCTCCTCTCTCACTCAATTTTTGCCATATTAGCAAAGGGCCTAAACACATAAGAAAGAAGAAGCAACCAGCTGGGAGAGTTCTCAAATGAACGCTGGGATAATCAAGAGTTAAATGAAATTTGTTAACTCGGTGTCTTTCTTAACCTGATTTAGAGCCAGTAATCATAGAGTAGAACCAATAGTCAAAAAGACATAATCCATTTGGACAATTGAAGGCTTAATTTCTATGGCCTCCAGAAGAGGCTGCAGAGTCCTCCACACCTGGAGGTAATTATCCCCCTTGGCTCCTGCCCAGCCCCAAACCAGGTCGCTGACCGAAATGCGTTCGCCCCCTGGTGGTTAAAAGGTAAACTACAATTTACCTTAGAAGAAAATCAGTTTTAATATTCTTGGTTTCACTACTTAACACCCACGCAGATCTTCTTCAGGGACAGAGCTGCAGGTACAGAGTCCTCTTCAAAGATACATCAGGACCGTTTTATAGGTAAGGATATCAGCTCTGGTGATAGCCACACAATTTATTGCACACACCTGGAATATTTGGGTACTTTGATACTTTACAAATGCAGACATGTAGCAGCCCTTAAATGCACATTTCTTGCCTAGACGAACTCAATACACTGAACCAGGCCAACCTACACATGTATATCACAGAAAGCACCAGTTAAAAATTAAGTCCCAAGTTCAGTGTGGGCCTTTCACTCCACCACCTCCCACTTTAATTCCAGGCCTGCCTGCCCAGCTTCCCCCTTCCTTGGTGGTGTCTGGACCTCTCATTATGGACCCCATAATCTGCTCTTAGGGACAGAGCTTGCATTCACCCTGTGGCCCCTGGGCTCCATCTGGCTTGCAGGTCCACTCCATCCCCACCACCCTAATTGGGGAAAACCTCACAACTCCTAACTGGAAAGTAATAGAAAAAAGGCCTTTGAACCTTCAAAACAAGCTGGCCTTTAGCCAGACATTCTACTCACATACAAGAATTTTTTTTCAACTATTAATTACACAGATATATTCTATTGTAAAAAAAAAAATCAAGGCTACCATACAGAAGCCATTGTTATTAGTTTGGAGTATGTCCATCCAGAACTTATATGTATTTACATATATAAATATACACAGAGAAATACAGAGATTCGTGAGCCTGTGGAGCCTTTTCAAAAAAACAAATAGGATCATATTGTACCTATCTTCTTCTGCAGCTTGGTTTTTTAAATTAACAATAAGACTATTATCGGGGCACCTGGATGGCTCAGTTGGTGGAGCATACGACTCTTGATCTCAGGGTTATGAGTAGTTTGAGCCCTGTATTGGGTATAGAGATAGCTACCTTGCCAGGGTATAGAGATTATTTAAAAATAGAAAATCTTTAGGGGCGGGGCACGTGGGTGGCTCAGTCAGTTAAGCAGCTGCCTTCAGCTCAGGTCATGATTCCAGGGTCCTGGGATCAAGCCCTATGTCGGGCTCCCTGCTCAGTGGGGAGTCTGCTTCTCTCTCTGTCCTTCCTCCTGTTCGTTCTCTCTCTCTCTCAAATAAATAAATAAATAAAATTTTCTTAAAAAAATCTTTAGGGGTGTCTGGCTGGCTCAGTCAGAAGATCATGTGACATAATTAATCTCAGGGTTGTGGGTTCACACCCTATGCTGGGCGTAGAGATTACTTAAAAATAAAATCTTTTAAAAATTGAATAAAATTAAAATTAAAAATTAAAAATATTTTTAAAAGACTTCTTTTGTCAATACATCTTTCCATTTGTATATATATGGAGCCATTTAGTTCTTTTTAACTGCTACATACTATTCCATAGTATTGAGAGTTTAGAAAGCCAAAATAATACTCCTTTCTTTCTCTCCTAAGTCTATGATCAATGGGGAAAGACAGATATAAATCAAAAACTTATAGAAGTCAAAACATCTGTGTTGTTAACATGCTGATTGGAAAACATAGTTTACAGGTGCATCTAGAGGGACTTGCATTTCACCCCTGAATGATTGTGGGGTCACAGGCATCCTTGGATATCCACATGTCCTCAGTCTTCAGAGCTTACTACAAAGCAGGGCACTGCCCTCCAGGCAGACACCTTGGAAAATGGGAGCAAAAGGGCTGAGCTAAGATGCCCAGCCCCTTCTACCCAACTCCCAATCAGGCAAACCTGTCCTCTCCTCATAGGAATGCATAAGTGGATGAGGGAAAGGAAGGAGGACAGGAGTGTAACCTAGAATCTAACTGAGGCCAGTGAAATGGAGATTCCCCTGATCATTTTCCAGCTTTTTGTTCTTGTAACTCTTTTAGACCAAAATGCACAGGGGCATGGTTGACTCCCCGTTTCTCCCTGGAGCAGAGGACAAGCATTTATCAGAAGGTTCCTGGCTTCTGCCTTCATGAATCCATTCCCTCAATACCAGTGACTACTCCTTTATAGATCTGTCTTGTGAACATTTGAATTTTACATTGTGAAGTTTACAATTTAGCCTCAGAAGACTCTAATGTGGTTTAGGACAGCCCTTTTATTAAATTGACTCCTAGGCCTTGATGTTATCTAAACAAAAATGTGCTCCATATTTTGTTTCCCATCACAAATATGCCCACATTGTCCAGTGTAACTCACCAAAGGTTATACAGCAAAAAGATACTTCTTTTGGAAATGCAATATCTAACATAATAAAGATCATATATTAAAAACCCAGAGCTAACATCATACCGAACAGTGAAAGACTGAAAACTTTTCTCGAAGATCAAGAACAAGACAAGGATACATGCTTTCACCACTTCTGTTCAACATAATATTCCAAGTCCTAGGCAGGGCAATTAGGAAAGTAAAAGAAATAAGAGGCATCCAAATTGGAGAGGAAGAAGTACAATTACCACTATTTGCAGATAACATGGTATTATATATATCATATATAATTGTCTTTAGGGTTAAAGACTCCACCAAAAAACTGTTTGAACTGATAAACAAATTCAGTAAAGTAGCAGGATACAAAATCAATATACAGAAATATGTTGCATTTCTATGTATTAATAATGAACTATCAGAAAGAGAAATTAAGAAAAAAATCCCATTTACAGTTGCACTGAAAAGAATAAAATACCTAGGAATAAATTTAACCCTGTACACTGAAAACTATAAGATATTGATAAAAGAAACTAAAGAAGACACAAATAAATAGGTATTCCATGCTCATGGATTGGAATAATTAATATTATGAAAATGTCCATGCTACACAAAGTGATCTGCAGATTCAGTGCGATCCCTATCAAAATTCCAAGGGCATTTTTCACAGAAATAGAACAATCCTAAAATTTGTATGGAATCACAAAACACCCGAAATAGCCAAAACAATCTTGAGAAAGAAGAACAGAGCTGGAGGCATCACTCTCCCTGTTTTCAAACTATATTACAAAGCCATAGTGATTTAAAAACCATAGAAATCAGGCACCTGGGTGGCTCAGTTGGTTAAGCAGACTAGACTGCCTTCAGCTCAGGTCATGATCCCGGGGTCCTGAGATCGAGTCCCGCATCAGGCTCCCCCTGCTCAGTGGGGAGCCTGCTTCTCCCTCCCCCTCTGCCTGCCACTCCCCTTGCTTGTGCTCTCTCTCTCTCTGTCAAATAAATAAATAAAATCTTTTTTAAAAACCCATAGAAATCAAAACAGTATGGTATTGGCATAAAAACAGACACATAGATCAGTTGAACAGAATAAAAAGCCCAGAAAAAAAACCGCACATATTTTTTGTCAATTAATTTACAACAAAGGAGCCAAGAAAATACAATGGGGAAAGGACAGTCTCTTCAGTAAGTTGTGTTGGGAAAACTGGACAGCCAATTATGAAAGAATGAAACTGGACCACTAACTTACACCAGACACAAAAAACAGCTCAAAATGGATTAAAGACTTGAATGTAAGATCTGAAACCATAAAACTCCTAGAAGAAAACAGTAGGCAGTTAGCTCCTTGATGTCCTTCTTGACAAATATTTTTTGGATTTGACACAGAAATCAAAGGCAACAAAAGCAAAAATAAACAAGTGGAACTATGTCAAACTAATAAGCTTCTGCACAGCAAATGAAACCAAGGCAACTTACCTAATGGGAGAAAATATTTGCAACTTACATATTCATAAGGAATTACTATCCAAAATATATAAGAACTCATACAACTCCATAACAAAAACAACAAATCCATTTTTAAAAATGGGCAGAGGAACTGAATAGACATTTTTCCAAAGACATACAAATGGCCAACAGACTCATAATCATCAGGAAAATACAAATTGAAACCACAATGAGATATCATACCTCACACCAGTCAGAATAGCTGTCATCAAAAAGACAAGAAATAACAAGTGTTGACAAGGATGTGGAGTAAAAGGAACCCTTGTGCGCCTTTGGTGGGAATGTAAATTGGTGCAGCCACTATGGGAAAGAGTATGAAAGTTCCTCAAAGATTAAAAATAGAACTACCATATGATCCAGCAATGCCACTTCTGGGTATACATCCAATGGAAATGAAAACAGGATATTGAAGAGATAGTTGCGCTCTTGAGTTCATTGCAGAATTACTCATAATAGCCAGATGTGGAAACAACTGAAGTATCCATCAACAGAGGAATGGAGATCGATTGATCGATCGATTGATCTATCATTTATCTATACACACATATACATATACTATATATGCATTACATATATATACATACATACACATTATATAGATACACACACACACATATATACATAATGTTGTTCGGTCATGAGAAAGAAGGAAATCCTGAGATCTGTAACAACATGGGTGGACTTTGAAGGCATTATAGTAAGTGAAATAAGCCAAACAAAGAAAGACAAACACTGTATGGTATCACTTATGTGTGGAATATTAAAAAAAAAAATCAAACATATAAACAGAGAATAGAAATGTTGCCAGGACTAGGGAATGGGAGAAAGGGAGAGGTTGGCAAAGGGGCACAGACTTTCAGCTATAAGATTAATAAGTCCAAGGATCTAATGTAAAACAGAGGACTATAGTTAGTAACACTGTATTGCAAAACTGAAATTTGCAAAGAGAGTAAAACTTAAATGTTCTCACCAATGAAAGATAAACGTGAGGTGATGGATGTGTTCATTAACTAGATGGGGAGAATCATTTCAAATGTATACATATATCAAATCACCATGATGTACACTTAAATATCTTACAATTATATATGTCAATTATACCTCAATAAAGCTGAAATTTTTTAAAAAAGAACTTACTGCAGGGGCGCCTGGGTGGCTCAGTCGTTAAGTGTCTGCCTTCGGCTCAGGTCATGATCCCAGGGTCCTGGGATCGAGTCCCACATCGGGCTCCTTGCTCAGCGGGGAGCCTGCTTCTCCCTCTGCCGCTCCCTGCCACTCTGCCTACTTGTGATTCCTCTCTCTCGCTCTCTGTGTCAAGCAAATAAATAAAATCTTTAAAAAAATAAATAAAAATTTAAAAATAAAAAAAACTTACTGCAAAGCTACAGTAATCAAAACTCTGTGGTATTGGCATAAAGACAGTCATACAGACCAACGGAATAGAATACAGCACCCAGAAATAAGTCCTCAGATATATGGTCAAATGATTTTCAACAAGGATGTCAAAACCTTTCAATGGGGAAGGAGCATGTTTTCAACAAATGGTGCTGGGAAAATTGAATATCCACATGCAAAGGAATGAAATTGCACCATATACAAAAATTAACTCAAAGTGGATCAAAGACCTAAATATGAGAGCTAAAACTATAACACTCTTAGCAGAAAACATAGGGAAAAACTTTATGACATTGGATTTGGCAATAATTTCTTGGATATGCCACCAAAACACAGGCAACAACAAAAATGAAAATAGATAAATTAGACTTCATCAGAATTAAAACCATTTGTGCATCAAAGGACACTATCACAGAGTGAAAAGCAATCCATGGAATGAAAGAAAATTTTTGTAAATCATGTATCTGATAAGGGATTAATATTCAGAATATTCAAGGAACCCCTACAACTCAACAACAACAAAAACAAACAACCCAATTAAAAATGGGCAAAGGACTTTGAGATGGTTAATGTTATGAATCAACTTGACTGGGGTAAGAGATACCCAGATAGCTGGTAAAACATTATTTCTGGGTGTGTCTGTGAGGGTTTCTTTGGAAGAGATACGCATTTCAATCAGGACACTAAATAAGGAAGATCAGTCCTTACCAGTGCAAGCTGACATCATCCAATTCTTTTAGGGCCTGAATAGATAAATAAAAATAAATGTTATTTTATGTTATGTATATTTTGCCACAATAACCAAAAACACAACATCTGTAACATAGAGATTTGAGTACGTTCTCCCTCCTAGGATGGCTATCTCATAGAAAAATTAAAGTCCAGGTATTGAATTCCCTTAACCTTGTAACTTAAAGTTTGCAGTTAAAATCCAAAATTCTTCCTCTCTGATTGACTTATGCTCAGTTTCTGCCGGAAGTTTCTCACACTGATGCCCAGTAGAGCGAAGCAAAATGCATTCCTGTTGGTGTCCACTGGAATGAGTGTAGTTCTATTAAGCCTTCACACACTGAATGAGTTAAGACTCTAATGTAAGACTCTAATGTACCTCTCTCTTAGTGAGTCCAAAGAGTAAACAGGATTCACAAGACTGTCATAGCACCAGTCACATACCTACCATATTTTGGGAACTCAAGCAATTCCCAACACCCCATGATGGCTGTAAGTACATAAACCTAAATCTAGAAACTTATGATTACCAAAGACCAAGGCCCTGGGATCTGAGAGAAGGAGACTAGTTGAAGAAATCTTTGTTTCCAGCCCTACCAGAAAGCAAATCATCCACATCAGCTATCTGGAGACGATAGCCTGAAAACAAACTATGTAAAAAAAAAAAACAAAAAAAAAAACAAGAGGTGAGTTAGAGAACCATACATTTAGTATACATAGAAGAAAAATGTCTCCTTTGGAGGATGGCATTTGAGACATTCCTGTCTTCTTGCAAAGTCACCATGTTTTATCTGAGGTTCTTTTCTTAGCCACCCAACTGACTTCCAAACTCTTAGTTCCCATCTCCCCCTGTGTTCCTGGCCACTCCATGCTCTGTCTGGTGACAAAGCCTTCACACTCTCTCCTGAACAGACACAGCACATTCCTGGGCTCCTCTTGCTGTGGATACCCAGGTCTGTGCAGGGCTTAAATTCAGTAGAGATGCCCCAGGAAAGCTGTTCTCATTGTTCAGCACCAGCATTCCTTGGGACTTCAAGGCCTGTTTTCCCCAGTCCCCACTTTTGTTTCCACTAGCCACCTCCAGCAGATTCGGAAGTCAAGCACTCTCCTAGAGGCCTGCAGAGGGCCCACACCTTTGCTGTCTGTTCTCCATCAAGCCCTAGGCTTTCTTTGGCTTTGCATATTTTTGAGGTCCTATATTTGAATTTCAGGTCTTGAATTACTTCTTCTGCCCGGTCTTTTTCTGTAGTAGTGGGGTAAACCTCTGGAGTTCCATATTCCCTGTAGTTCCCATCCCCCTTCAGGAAGATTTTTAAGCAGTTTAGCTAGTTATTTATGTCCATTCACTCTCTTCTCTAACTCCTACGTGGCTGATATTGCTCACTGGGCCTGAGTGTCTTCATCCCCACCAGCCTTTTGCTTTCTGGCCCAGATATTGTTTTTCTAACATAATCACCTGCAATTCATCTTGTGGGGTCCCTGAGAAAGAGACATTAAATTAGTGAGTTCTGGGTTTCCTGAAAGCCTTCATTTTCAAACAAGCAAACAAATTCTAATATCATCTTCCTGAATCAAACAATTCCACCCTGGGGGTAGGTATTGAAAAAAAAAAAAACCCTCTACCCTTTTCAAGTTCTTAGCTGAGACCCCTGTAATAAAAGACAGATTAACAAGAGAAAGACAAACAGAAGTCCATTAACATGTATCCCTCGTGTGTACATGGGAAATACCCAGGAGAAAATGACTAACTCCCAGAAGGGGCTTTAGAATTCAAGGTTAAATTCTATCTTAATGGGGAAACGGGCAGAGGGATGTAGGCCTCCTGGGGAGAGTAAATGGTTGTGGGGAAAGATGAATGGGCCCTTAGAAGAACAGATGGGAGGTATGACAGTTCATGACAAAATTTGTCGTTTTCTCTTTCAAATCCATCTAGCCTATGCTCTAAGATAGTTCTCAATCTTTTAGCAGGCATCAGAATCTCCTGGAAGGCTTGTTGCTGGGCTCTGCCCCTGGAACTTTCATGAAGTAGGTCTGGGGAAGGGCCAGAGTATTTGCATTTCTATCAAGTTCCCAGTGAGGTTCATGCTACTGCTCTGGGGACCACACATTGATTCCAAGGCTCTCAGATCTCAATCTTCTCTGAAGGGAATCTCTCTCTCCTTATTTTGCTTGTATTCTTCCACTGCTCTATTCTAAAGCAGACTTTTTTTAAGTAGGCTCCACGCCCAGCATGGGAGCCAACACAGAGCTAGAACTCACGACCCTGAGATCAAGACCAGAGCTGAGATCAAGAGTCAGACATTTAACTGACAGAGCCACCCAGGCACCCCTTAAAGCAGATTTTTCAAACCTAGTTTGAAACAACTAGTTCTTCCTTGACACTCTGACTCCTAGATATAGGTATTTTAATCACCTTCTTAGCCTTTGGCTTTATAGTAATCCTACTGAGGTGTTGTTCTACTTCAACCCAAGAGGTTGGCATAGTTGCTTACTAATAAGATAGTCTTCTGTCTCTTGATCTGAGTGGTGGATATTGGTAGTGTTCACTTGAGCACATTTTTGCATGTATGTTATACTTTAATTTTTAAAAAATTTTTTTATTAAAGGGGCACCTGGGTGGCTCAGTCGGTGAAGCATCTGCCTTCGGCTCAGGTCATTGCCCCAGGGTCCTGGGTTTGAGCCCCAAATCGGGCTCCTTGCTCAGTGGGGAACCTGTTTCTCCCTCTATTGCTCCCCCTGCTTGTGCTCTCTCTCTCTCTCTCTCTGTGTCAAATAAATAAATAAAATCTTTTAAAAAAAAAAGTCTATTAAACACATATGTGAATGCGCGCACGCATTCATTCTGATGATGGAGCTATATTTTTTGAGTCTCTAAAATCCAAAGTCATGGTCAGAGGTTATATAATTGGTCAGCATGGTGGATGTGACTTTTAACCTGTAGACAAGCCAAATGAATCTAAGAGGTTCATTTCCTGCTTGACCCTAAAAGCTGCTATAAAAAGTGGCCACATTTCAAACCGTATTTCAAACAGTCTAGGGCAAAAGGAACCCTGGCCCTGTCCTTCCTACGACGGCAGCAAAGCCTAATGCCAGCAGCCGGGGCTGTGCCAGGAGCATGATCTCCCCATGTGTTTTTTTCTGTTCTTAGGGCCAATCCCAGTCTACTGCTCAAGGTTCCAAGTTGTTGGGTTTTTAGAAGGTTACTATTTACAGTTCTTGATTCCAATCCCCAAACAGAAGCAACTGAAAAAAAGACAGTAGACCACAGTGTCTGCTTTTTCACTGCTGAGCATTGGATAGAACATGGATTCAAATCTTTGGCTACAAGCAGTTCAGCCTATAATTAGATAGATGGGGTGGAAATAGATAGGCTTCCTCATTCATTTACTACCGTGTCAAGCAGTGGAAAACAGGTCAAAATGCAGTGTCCCTGAGGATCATCAGAAAAGAGAAAAAGGAAAGAACTTGGCTGAACATATCCAGTTCTTTCTTCCAAATTCATTAATCATAGACGTCCCCTCTTCCCATAGAGAGGTGTGAATGGCGGGGGGGGACTCTAATTTCCTCTCATTGGAAATATGAGACCAGAAAAGAAATGGAGGTTCCCCCAACATACAGTATGGGCTTACCAGAGTTTATTTAACACTCTCCCCACTGATGGATACTTAGATTGTTTCTAGTCTTTCACCCAGTGAACAGGTGCCAGGGAAGATCCTATATGTTTCATAGCGCACACATGCAAATTTCCTCAGGCAAGCCATCTGGAAGTGAATATCTAGGTTGAATGTATACACATTAAAAAATTTAATGAAGACTGACAATTTGCTTTCCAAAAAGGCTAGACATGATTTGCACTTAAGCCAGAAGGTGTGTAAATAACTGTTTCCCCACATCTTCATCAATGTTGGTTATAAGTGATCTTTTAAATTGTTGCCAATATGATAGGTAAAAAGGATCTCTTTGTTTTGGTTTGCTATATATGATTCTATCACAGGGGAGAATGAACATCTTTTTATGTTTTTGGCCATTTGTATTTCCTCTTCACAGAATTATCTGTTCATTTCCTTTGCCCATACTTCTTTTAGGTTATCTTTTCCTTATTAATTTGTAGGCATTCTTTATATATTTTGGATGCTAGTATTTCACCTTTTATATTTGTGATAACTATTCTTTCTAGTCTTTTGCTTGCTTTGTAAGTTGAGTATGTATCTTTGGTAGTACAGAAATTTTATTTTTATCAGGTTGTCATAATTTACTTTTTTTTTAATTTTTAAAAACATTTTTTGGGGCGCCTGGGTGGCTCAGTCGTTAAGTGTCTGCCTTCGGCTCAGGTCATGATCCCAGGGTCCTGGGATCAAGCCCTGCATTGGGCTCCTTGCTCTGCGGGAAGCCTGCTTCTCCCTCTCCCACTCCCCTTGCTTGTGTTCCCTCTCTCACTGTGTCTCTCTTTGTCAAAAAATAAATAAAATCTTTAAAAAAAATTTTTTTTTAATTTATTTTAAGTCATGTCTACATCCAATGTGGGGTTCGAACTCACAACCCTAAGATCAAAAGACATGTGCTCCTCCAACTGAGCCAGCCAGGTACCCCCATAATTTATTTATTTATTTATTTATTTATTTATTTACTTTTGAGTGAGAGCAGGGGGAGGGGCAAAGGGAAAGGGAGAGAGAGAGAGAGAGAGAGAATCCCAAGCAGGCTCCACGCTCAGTGCAGAGCCTGATGCAGGGCTCGATCTCAGGACCCTGAGATCACAACCTGAGCCAAAATCGAGTCAGATGCTTAACCCACTGAACCACCCAGGCACCCCAAATATCCTGAGTCTTTAAGAAAAGACTGAATTATGTTTAGGCCCCTTTGTTTTTTAAGACAGTTAGCAAGTTACATACTTTAAAGCAATTTCTGTTTTTTTTAAGTGGTTAAAATAAACACTGTTTTGGCACTTGAAGGGACAAGTTTCCATTACATGGAAATATCAGTTGCATGGGACCTTGATTTTCACACAATGTCGGTACACCGAGTGTTGCTGTAATTCTTAGATACGAAAAGACGTCATGGCGGAACCAAGCTCGTGAACACAGAGCAAGGAAGATCTTACCTGTCATTTTAAACAAACTTGAAAAAGACCCAAGAGCTTTATTTTTCCATGCCAGGCCTGGTTGCTGCATTTCGCTGCCTGAGCGTACAGCTCCTTACATTACAAGTTGCAAGTTCTATGTGCTCAAGTTCTCAGCCTTGGTGCTTCCTGCCAGAGACAGAGATTCATGACCCTGTAATCTGAGCTTCCACAGGCTCATATTTTAGCCTGGGGGCAAAAATCAAGTAGGCTCATATTTTAGCCTGGAGAGTAAAAATCAAGGAATATGTATCAAAGTAACAGTAACAAAGGAACAATCTTGGCTGCATGCCCCTACCGTTGAGATTTTACTCTTCTCACTCAAGATGTTTCCATGGTAACTCACTTGTGCCTCTAAACAGCCTTGATGGGCCCTGTAGGGTATTGGGTTACTGCTCCTTCGCTTCCTCCCAGCAGAAAAAAAGAAACATCCACAGCCTTTTCCGTGTGACTTTGTAGGGTCTCCCAGTGCAGTACCTTTTCATGCCCCATTGATGTCGGGCTGGACTCTCTCTTTTGTTTGTCAATGGAATATTCATGAACGTCACCTAAGCAGAGGCTTTAAATGTGCTTGCAAGGTCTGGCATGGCTTCTTGGACCTCAGCCATGTGCCATGAGAAGCTGCTGGTCCCAGCGTGAGAGACACGGGGAGTTGACCCGAAACCAGACTCACAGCCTGAAGCAGAACCACTCCAGCGACCTATGGTGAGAAGCATAGATGTGGTGGTGTTGCTATAAGCCTCTGAAATTTGAGTTTATTTGTTTACACAAAATCATTGCAGGAAAACCTGACTGATCCAGCCCCCACTTTTTGTTTTTTCTTTTTCTTTTATTTTTTTAAAGATTTTATTTATTTACTTGAGAGAGAGAGAGCACAGAGGGAGAGGGAAAAGCAGGCTCCCCGCTAAGCAGGGAGCCAGAAGCGGGGTTCGATCCCAGGACCCCGGGATCATGACCTGAGCCAGAGGCAGACGCTTAATGACTGAGCCACCCAGGTGCCCCCAGCCCCTACTTTTTAAAAATAGAAATTGTGGGGCACCTGGGTGGCTCAGTCGTTAAGCGTCTGCCTTCAGCTCAGGTCATGATCCCGGGGTCCTGGGATGGAGCCCTGCATCGGGCTCCTGAGCTCAGTGGGGAGCCTGCTACTCCCTCTCTGGCTCCCCCTGCTTGTGTTCCTGCTCTCACTATATCTCTGTCAAATAAATAAATAAAATCTTAAAATAAATAAATAGAAATAGAAATAGAAATTGTTCTAAGATATATAATTTATTACCTGTCTTAAAAATCAAAGGGCTCTAGGGATGCCTGGGTGGCTCGGTTCGTTGAGCATCTGACTCTTGATTTTGGCCCAGGTCATGATCTCAGGGTCGGGGGATCAAGCCCGATGCTGGGCTCCCCACTCAGTGGGAAGTTTGCTTGAGATTCTCTCTCCTTCTGCCCCTCCCCTCGCTTGCATGCTCTCTCTCTCTCTAAAATAAATAAATAAATCTTTAAAAAAATTTTTTTTAATCAAAGGGCTCTAGGGGCACCTAGGTGATTGAGTCTTTTAAGAATCTGCCTTCGGCTCAGGTCATGATCTCAGGGTCCTGGGATCGAGCCCCGCATCCAGCTCCTTGCTCAGCGGGGAGTCTGCTTCTCCCTCTTCCTCTGCCTCTCCCCTCTGCTCATGCTCTCTCTCTCTCAAATAAATAAATGAAATCTTTAAAAAAAAAAAAAATGAAAGGGCTCTAAACATAATTTAATCCAGCCCCTTGCTGGGCACATCCCCAGTGTTTACCGTGCACCTCGCCTGTCATTCAGATAGTCACTACTCACCAGACACACGCTGTGACTTGCTGCACAGGTCTTTACCCTCCCCACTATGGCTGGTGCCCCCACCATCCCCGATAATATCTCTCATGTCTCTGGGGTCACAGGTGAGGTACAACCCCCCTCAATTCCAGCTGATATGAAACACTTTCTTCCGACCTGGGTTAAACTGTATGAGGCCACAAAACAGAGCCACACTGTGCTGCTTTCTACAGCTCTGAAGCTTAACTAATTCTTGCATTTTAGCACAAGACTTCTCTCCCCAGGAGATAGTTACAAGACAGCTGGGCCTAAAGATGATTTGAGACTCTTACCGAGGCTGCATTCAAACCCTCTCTCCTCAGCAACCTAACCAGTGCTCACAGGCCAAGTATGAGTGCTCCTGTTGGGGTGAATTGCTTTCCTTTTAGAATACCAGCAGGAAGGTTAAGGTGAAGTTAATAATCTCTAATTGAATGTGGGTCCAGCTCTGGGGGCCAGGTGTCAGTCCCAATGTACCAGGTACCAGGCTCTTTTGAGAAAAGAATCCTGATAGCGCATGTAGAAATTCACATGAACTCCATAGCTCATGCCTGCACTCTGAGATTCTAAGTAGGATAACAAGCTGGTATTTTCATTTTCCCATTCTCTAGAGAAGATAAGTCTGTATCAGAATAGTCCTGGAAGATGCATTCATTCAATTCACTCAACAAATACTTATTCAATTACTGAGTTAAGCCCTAGAAATACAATGGTGAAACAAAGTCCTTGCCCTCGTGAAGCCTACATTCGCAGGAGGAGGAGGGGAAGGAAACAGAAAATAAAGAAATAAACATAAATATATCATTTTAAGTGGCAATAAGTGTTATACCAAAAAAGAGGGTAAATGATAAGAGGTAGGGCTCTTTTGTGTAGGGCAGAGAGAAGGCATTTCTTAGAACCTAACAATTAAGTAGGCACTTGGACCAAGGGAGGGAACAAGCCATAAGAAGTTTTAAGGAAGAACAAACTGGAACAGGAAGAGCAAATACTAGGACCTGAGGCTGGAGCAAACATTCAAAGAGCATAATCAAGTCCAGTGGCTAGAGGAGAATGAGCCAAAGGGAGTGGGAAACAGTGGGTAGGCAGGGTTCAGGTCGTCGAGGAGCCTGTCAGCCATGGAAGGAATTTGAATTTTGTTATAATTAGAAAAGGAAGCCACTAGAGAGAGTTAAGAGGGAAGTAGGGGGGTGACTCATAATCTGATTAATCTCTTTGAAACCTAATCTTCATCAATACAAATGATAAGGCAAGAAGCAGCAAAACCAGTTGGAAGGTTACTGCAGTAACCCAGATGAGAAACACTAGTGATTTGGACCAAATGGTAGTGGTAAAGGGGTGAGCAGGAGTCAGATTTGGGGAACAATTTGAAGGTAGAGTCCCTAGGACTTAATAAGCAGCTGGATGTGGACAGCAAAGAAAAGAGAAGCATCAGGAATGACTTCCCTGGAGGGGCAGAGGGGTGGCGGTGCGCCTTGAGGAAATGGCTGGAGCCCTGTTACACGGGAGCTGGAGAAGCGCCTTCGTCACAAAAACAGTCGAACATTCGAGCTGGCAATCAGGAGAGAGAGAGGAGGGCTGGAGGCGTGAACCTGGGAATCATCACCTTTTAGATGCGTGGAAAGCTGTGAAGCAGGATGAATTCTCGAAGGAGCAAGTGTAGTGAGAGAAGTGAGTTAAGGAGGATCCGATGTATCTGGAATCTCACACTCTGGAAGATGCCCTGAGAAATGTGGATGGTTCTCCATTTGGATGTAAGGTGGATTCATGTTCTTGAGGGCAGGGGCCCTGTCTTAATCATCTTGGTGACACCTCTGGGTTTTGCATAAGCCCTGGGGTCTGGCTCCTGTCTCTGTAGCAGGAAAAGTCTCACCCGAGACTTCAGCTGGGAACCTGAAGGAACACAGCCAACTCAGGGCTGAGTTGCAGCCAGAAACCAGAAGTGAGCTGACAATTTACTTTGTGTTGTACGTGGTTTCACACGAGTTTGGTTCTGCAACCGGAATGACAATTCTGTTGTGTGGGAGGAGGAAAATGGAGATGGAAATTTCTTAGCATCTGAAATTTTCAACTATCTTTTGAGTGAACCTCTAAATTTTTAAATAAGCCTTTCACAGTTGCTGGGGTAGAAATAATTACCTACAATTAAATTGTGCTGGACATATCATAATTTTTAAAATCTTTTTATTTATAGAGAATTTCCAACTTGCACAAAAGTAGACCAAATAGTATAATGAGCCCTCTATGTATCACTTAATCCCCAAAATTATCAACCATGACAATCGTGCCCCATCCACACCCTTGTCCAATTTACTGTGAAGCAAATCTCAGACATAACATTATTTCATCCTTAAAATTCTGAGTATGTTTCTTTAAAAGTGTTTAAAATATAACCACAATACAATCATTACACTCAAAAAAAAAAAAGTCTTAATAGGGTCAAATGTCCTTTAGATTTCCAATTGTCTCATAAATGCTATGAATATTTCCATTTTTATTTTTTGGTTTTTTTTTTTTTAATGGGATCCAAATAAAGTCCACATACTGCAAATGGTCACTATGTTTTTAAAATCTCTTTTAATCATAGGTTTTCCTTCTACTTCTTTTTATAACACTTGCAATTTCTCTTTTGAAGAAACTAGGTTGTTTATCCTGAATAGTTCCCAATAGTCATGGGTTTTGCTTATTGTATCACATGGTTTATTAAACATGTTCCTTTTTCCTCTGCATTTTCTATAACTGGCAGTTGGAGTTGGATCATTTTTTTGAATGTACCATTTTTTAATATAGATCATTTGAAAACTTAACAAAAAAATTAAAAAGCACCCTTTATTCAAAGTTCCACTACTTACATTTACCCCTCTTTTTGAACAGGAAAGAATAAAAATGGAAGTTCTCCCTTCTCCTCCTGGAATGACACCCTTTAGGAGTAACCATAGGTTACAATTTGGGACTTGGAGCATATAGTTCCAATTCAAAAATGAAGGAAGGTGTGATGGTTAAATTTTTTTAAAGATTTATTTATTAATTTGAGAGAGAGAGAGTGGGGAGGGCAGAGGGAGAGAATCCTCAAGCAGACTCTTCACTGAGCGTGGAGCCCAACTCAGGGTTCGATCCCACAACCCAGGAGATTACTACCTGAGTCAAAACCAAGAGTCAGACACTCAACCAAATGAGTCACCCAGGTACCCCTTGATGGTTAATTTTATGTGTCAACTTGACTGGGCCATCGGGTGCCCAGACATTTGGTCAAACCTTATTCTGGGTATGCTGTATGTTTTTGGATGAGATTAACATTTGAATCAATAGACTGGATGAAGCAGATGGCCCTCCTTCATGGAGATGGCCTTCATCGAATCAACAATAGAACAAAATAGACCGACCCTCTTTCAAGTAAAAAGGGACTCCTCTTGCTTGACTGCTTGAGTTGGGACGTTGGTCTTTTTTCCAGCCTTTGGACTCAAACTGGAACATTGACTCTTGAGCCTGTGGGCTTTTCACTGAAACCGACACCATCAAGTCTCCTGGTTCCCAGGCCTTTGGACTTGGTCTGGAATTACACATAAACTCTCCTGGCCCTCCAACTTGTCAACTGCAGATCTTGGGACTTCTTACCCTCTGTAACTGCAGGCGCCATTTCCTGGCAATAAGCACATATATCACATATTATCCAAATGTGATATACATATATATCTCCTATTGGTTCTGTTTCTCGGCAAAACTTAATGCAGAAGGCTAAGTGGAGGGGATGGAACTTGAGCTAGGCCTTGAAGGATTGGTGGCATTTATTTTTTTTTATTTATTTATTTTTTTTTTTTAAGATTTTATTTATTTTTTTTGACAGAGAGAGACATAGCGAGAGCAGGAACACAAGCAGGGGGAGTGGGAGAGGGAGAAGCAGGCTTCCCGCAGAGCAGGGAGCCCAATGTGGGACTCGATCCCAGGACCCTGGGACCATGACCTGAGCCGAAGGCAGACGCTTAACGACTGAGCCACCCAGGTGCCCGGATTGGTGGCATTTAAATGGTTAAAGACAAGGTGAAAGAGTATGCCAGCAAAGCAAAGTGGAAGAGTCTGGAATACGAATGTGTTATGTGGGGTTCAGAGTGGAGACTGGGCAGACTGCAGCTGAGATTTGGGGTTGTTGAATTATGCAGAGTTTTAGAGACCAGGGTTAGGAATAAGTCCACTATCCTAGAAGCAAATAAGAATCACTGTCTACGCTTACCAAGATAAAAAGGCAGGTATTAAAGAAGTCTGATGTTGTATGCTCAAAGCAGTAGGATTTACTGGACAGATTCCACTATGGAATTCTGAAGGAACCTAAGATTCTCACTATCAGCCTAGTATCAGAAGTCTCACATACATGCTAAGAAACACATTTGGAGGGCAGGGATGCCTGGTTGGTTCAGTTGGTAGAACATGCAATCCTTGATCTTGGGGAGTCAGCTCAAGTCCCATGTTGAGTGTAAGCGTTTACTTAAAAAATAAAATCCTAAGAAAAAAAAGAAAGAAAGGGGGGTGCCTGGGTAGCTCAGCTGGTTAAGTGCCTGACTCTTGATTTCAGCTCAGGTGATGATCTCAGGGTCGTGAGATCTGAGCCCTCTGTTGGCCTCCGAGCTCAGTGTGGAGCCTGCTTGAGATTCTCTCTCTCTCCTCTGCCCCTCCCAGCTCCCCCTGCTCGCATTCTCTCTGCCTCTCTCAAATAAATAAATAAAATCTTAAAAAAAAAAAGGGGGGCGCCTGGGTGGCTCAGTCGTTAAGCGTCTGCCTTCGGCTCGGGTCATGATCCTGGGGTCCTAGGATCGAGCCCTGCATCGGGCTCCCTGCTCTGCGGGAGGCCTGCTTCTCCCTCTCCCACTCCCCCTGCTGTGTTCCTGCTCTCACTATCTCTCTCTCTGTCAAATAAATAAATAAAATCTTTAAAAAAAAAAAAAGAAAGAAAGAAAGAAAGAAAGAAACACATATGGGAGCCCTCCAAAGGGAGGTACAAGGTAAATGAGGGCTGTATGGAATTGTGCCTCAACACGGTCACGCTCTCACGCCCG
The DNA here is from genome assembly GCF_002201575.2 of Neomonachus schauinslandi. NCBI lineage: Eukaryota > Metazoa > Chordata > Mammalia > Carnivora > Phocidae > Neomonachus > Neomonachus schauinslandi. The sequence goes on from NC_058409.1 coordinate 125,574,139, forward strand.
GGCTCTATGACATTCCCTCCTGCTCTGCACCCCTTCTGGCTCTCTGGTTCTCAAACTTGGAATGCATCTCTATCAGTGTCTCCTTGACTTCTGAGTCATTCTGGTTGCCAGTCCAAATAGTCTGCTTTGGGGTCTATGTTTATCTGCCTGGCTTCCATGAGAGGCAATAGAAGGTACAGTGGCTAAGCATCTCTGGAACCATATTGTCAACATTTAAATCCCAGCTCTGTCTCTTCACTCAGTCAACAGACTGCTTTACCCAGTCTACTGATTCAAATGTTAGCCTCCTCCCAAAACAGCCTCCTAGCACACTCAGAATAAGTTTTGACCAAATGTCTGGGCACCCCCTGGCCCAGTCAAGTTGACACAGAGTGTGATCCAACACAAGTGCCTTAAACTTTCTGAGCCTCAGTTTCCTCATCTGTAAAATGAAGAGAGTGAGGGCGCCTGGGTGGCTCAGTTGGTTAAGCGACTGCCTTCGGCTCAGGTCATGATCCTGGAGTCCCTGGATCGAGTCCCGCATCGGGCTCCCTGCTCGGCGGGGAGTCTGCTTCTCCCTCTGCCCCTCCCCCCTCTCATGTGCTCTCTCTCATTCTCTCTCTCTCAAATAAATAAATAAAATCTTAAAAAAAAAAATGAAGAGAGTGATAGTAACTTACACAACAGAGTTATCAGGAGGATTGAAAAGATGGTGCATGTGAGGTGCTTAGAACAGGTCTGGCACAATAGTCATAGTTGTTTTTCTTTATTTTTTAAAAAAGATTTTATTTATTTATGTGAGAGAGAGAGAGAGTAAGAAACAGTATGAGAGGGGAGAGGGTCGGAGGGAGAAGCAGGCTCCCCGCTGAGCCGGGAGCCCGATGTAGGACTCAATCCCAGGACCTGGGATCATGACCTGAGCCCAAGGCAGTCACTTAACCAACTGAGCCACCCAGGCGCCCCTCATAGTTGTTTTTCATGAAAACATATGCAAAACATGTGGTCTCTGCTTCCGCTGCTCTATTCCACGGCTTAAGTATCCCGGGGCCCTGAATTTCAACCTCTCTGATCTCTGATCTGTATGCTGCACTTTCTCAGAGAGCTTCCCTGAGAATGCTGGATTTCTGCACTTGCGAAGCTGGTTTCCTATCCTTTGCCCCCAGCTAACTGAGCGCATTCACCAGGGGAAGAGATGCATGGTATCTGTCCCTGCTCAGCTGTGGGCCTTGAGGCCTTTTTCCAGCAGGCTGAGCTGACCCTTTCTAAGAATGAAGGGGTATTGGGAATACCAATGCCACCACGGAAGGCATCTGGAATCAATCAGGCTGCCACAGGCCTTGATCTGCTGTGCTTGCTTCTCAAACCCCTCAGCCACAAACATGCCCCCTCCAAACCTCTGGGGTCTGCCTCCACCTCCCATTCCTGGTCTAGATTAGGAGTCCTCCCCTAGACAAGCCTGGCTTGTATGTGACACCCTGCCCCGTCCTCTCTGGCCCAAAAGGGCTCTCCTCTGTTTTCCTCTAAAGGCTTTATTGATTTTTTCCTTTCACATTTAAATTTGCAGGCCATCTGAAATTGATCCTGCCTTTAGTTCAAATGTTCTGCAGAGAATTGAATTGAAAATGGTTGGCTTTCATTCATTAGACAATGGTGTCTGTCCAGGCTATTCCTGCAGCTCCGGCTTCTTTACTTTCCAGAGCTGACTGTTTCTATCCAGTTCCAAGCGTGATCCTCCAGCCTTCCTGCTAAGCATGTGAGCTTTCTATAGCCTCTTCTAAAGTCCCCTGTGGATTTCATCAGCCAGGGTTGGTTTCTATTACTTGTAATCAAAGATCCCTAATTTTTATACCCACAGAGAAGTGAATGACTCAGGTCCAGCTTTCTGGGGTGAAGGTGGTGGAAATGAAGACATTTGAAGATATCAAGTGAGGAAGTATGTAGATTACTGTTGGTGAAATATAAATCTGTCATATTTACTTCCTTTATTCAGGAGACTAGAAATATCCATCCCCAGGCCTTGCCTCAAAATTGGGCAACGTGGATAACTATGAAGTTGTTTGTGGTGGAGACAGTGGGCATAGGCAGACAAAGAGTACATGAGCAAGGAACTCAGGAAATTGCCAACAGTCTACCGCACATCGTCATGGATTCTAGACTCTTTCAGATAAACCAGGTCTTGTTATGACAGAAGCAACACCCACCCACACCCAGCCTGCCCTACGATGACTAAGATAATCAAGGACATTGTCTGTGGATAGAGCCCATTCACTAGGAGTCCCAAGCTCTGGAGGTCTGTGAAGGAGAATGTGAGAAAATGTATTAGGCCTGAGTGGCTAGAGAAACATGATTTCAGGGGCGCCTAGGTGGCTCAGTCGTTAAGCGTCTACCTTCGGCTCAGGTCATGATCCCAGGGTCCTGGGATCGAGCCCCGCATCGGGCTCCCTGCTCTGCAGAAAGCCTGCTTCTCCCTTTCCCACTCCCCCTGCTTGTGTTCTCTCTCTCGCTGTGTCTCTCTCTGTCAAATAAAAAAAGAAAGAAAGAAAGAAACATGATTTCACTATTGCTGAGCGTACCATAACTGCATCTTTGATGTCGCCTGCAACCGACATATTCCCCAGACTGCTACCAAGTTGGGAGCACCCAATCATCCCACAGAGAAGGAATGGCAGACACTATTTATTGCCTACTTGGCAGCTGTTATGAACAGGATGTTTGTGTCCCACCGCCACCCCCACCTTCCTATGTTGAAGCCCTAACCCACAACGTGATGATATTTGAAGATGAGGCCTTTCGGTGTAATTAGGGTTAATCGAGGTCATGAGGGTGGGACCCTCAAGATGGAATTAGTGCCTTTAGAAGAAGAGACATCAGAGACCTTGCTCTCTCTCTCCCTCTCCTAGCACACACCCTGAGGAAAGGGAGAGCATTCGAGAGCATAGCACACATGTTTCCAAACAGGACGAGAATACTTAACAGAAACTGGCCCCTGCTGGACCTTGATATTGGACTTTACAGCCTCCAGTTCGAGGTTGCAGAAACCACCCAGTCTCCCCAGCAGACGAATACAGCAGCCTTTCCCTTTCTTTCCTAACAAAACCCTTATTCTATAATGGGTGGAAACCTCTGGCAACAGAACCCCAGGGCATGAATAATGATTTGTGTAAGACAGTCATTGAGGGGTGCCTGGGTGGCTCAGTCGGTTAAGCATCTGCCTTCCCCTCAGGTCATGATCCTGCATGGAGTCCCGCATGGAGTCCTGCATCCGGCTCCCCGCTCAACAGGGAATCTGCTTCTCCCTCTGTCCTTTCCCACCCCACCCCCAGCCCAGCTCCTGCTCGCTCGTGCGCTCGCTCTCTTGCTCTCGCTCTCTCTCGCGCGCGTGCGCAAAAATAAATAAAATCTAAAAAAAGAAAAAAAAAAAAAAGACAGCTCCACTTGCTCCACACTTGCATGTTTAGACATTTAAATGTATTCTTCCCACCCCACCTTACACAGAATCTTGCCTGTGGGGCTTTGAGATGTGGCTACGAGAACCCGGGAAGGTAGGAGTGTGGCTACCTGGGCTTGGAGTCCTTTCTCAAGGTCCTAGAGGCTGACTGCTACTTCAGGTCCTTGCTGGCGAGGGCAGGAGAAACCTTGGCTGAGTCACATCCACACCCGGAGGCTCTGGGGCTCTGAGGCTCTGACTGTGTGTCTGAGGGAGAATGACAACTCCAAGGCCTTCCAGGCAGAGAAGGGGTCTCAGATGCTCCTGGCCTCCAGCTCAGCTGCGTGGCTGCAGTAAGGCAAGATGGACCGCACAGGTGGAGTGTGGAGTGGGCAGAGGAAGGGGAGATGAGGGGGCCGTGTAACGGCTAGAAAGCAGATTCAAGGTAGGTGGGAGTGGGGGAGCCAGGGTACAAATAACTGTATTTCCAAGATGTATGCAAATCAGATGTACTTAGAACTGGGTTTTTCATTTAAAAATCAATTCATTATGCAAGGAAAACTTTTCAACCACCACAAAAGGGCAAATAAAGTCTCCTTCACCTCTTAGAAAGTCTGGTCCTCCAGGCCCCTTCCCCAGAGAAAAGCAAGTCCTCTAGAAGCTACCTGATTATGCAAGCATAGACACAGAGGGCAAGGTGTAAGGAGCACAGTCCGGAGAGACCCAGCCTCTACTTTTCCTGGTTATTTCTGACATAAAGGAGAATAAGGGCACTTAATGTAAGTTTATTTTGCAAAGTGGGGGTTGCTATTATTCATACTGATCATTAGGAATAAATCTCTATGTTGAAATGAAACTGGCTTTGGAGTAGAAGTCAGATGTGTCTGGATGTGCCACCATGGTTCTGTGATCTTGGGCGAGTCCCTTACCTCTCTAGACCTATTTCTTTACATATACAATGGAAGAATGGATTAGGTGGTATCTTATTTTACTGATTCTAAGATGTATGGTTTGTGGGTTGTTGTTGTTTTTCACATTTTAATATCTCTGAACTTGGAATGAATACATAATAATTATAATCAATGTTGTCTTACAATTATTATTGGCAGAGTTATTTTCTTTGCTGCTTTTACAATCTATGGCAGATTAGAACCAATGAAATGACTGAAATTTACTAAAAATTTACTTCTAGCCTGGGAGGCTTCTGGACCCGACACCAAGTACCTATGAGAACTGTCCATCATGAATTGGGTATTATCTTATCCACCAAACTGTAAAATTAAACACATATAGCAGCATTCCAAAATAGAAGTGGTATATGTATGAGACCAGGCTGGAGCAATCCAGAGGCACAAATACACCATCACAACCAGGCGGCCCAGGATTCTCCTGTAACTGCTCCTAGTACTTTGCCTTCTCTTCCTTCAGCCATCCTTAGCTTCACCAGGAATTCCCTATGATCCGTTAATGAAAGAGGCAAATGTGGAAGAATCATTGATCAATCTGCATGCTATACTGGTTCCAGCTAGAATTGGACGATTTTGTCCTACCGCCCCAGTCAGGGTAGCCCTGAAATATAGTAGTAAAGGAAAATCCTCCCAAAGGGCAGGATTTAGGGTGTATACCTTATTATCTACTTCATGTGTAAGTAAAGATAGACTGAGCATGGATCTATATTTATTAATGAGCACTGGCTAGTAACTTGGCCAGCTGAGCAGGGACTTGAGAAAGAACAAGCCTAGAAGATGGTGACCGGAAGATCCAGGGGAGAGATACCTGGATGGACCTTTCAGAATGGTCACTGAATGTGAAAATGTCCATATCCCATGTGTGGTAGGCAGAATAATGGTCCCCAAATCTATGTTCTCTTACACAGCCAAACAAACTTGCAAGTGTGATTATGTAAGGATCTTGAGATGAGGAGATTATCCTGGATTTTTCAGGTGGGCCTAATATAATCACAAGGGTCCTTAAAAGAGGAAGACAGGAGTGTCAGAGTCAGATAGAGATTTGAAGATGCTCTGCTGCTGGCTTTGAAGATGAAGGAAGGGGCCATGAGCCAGGTAATGTGGGTAACCTCTAGAAGCTGGAAAAGGCAAGGAAATGGAATCTCCTCTAGAGCCTTCTAAAGGTATGCATCCCTGTTGACACTTTCATTTTAGCCCAGTAAGTTTTCTGAACTACAGAATTGTAAGATGATGTGTGTGGTTGCAGGTCAAGAAGTTTGTAGTATTTGTTATAGTAGCAATAGGAAACTAATACACCATGTAAATGTCCACAAAAGGGTGTTCCCAGCAGAGGCAGCACTCTATTAATCAGGTGGACCAGATGACCCATTTTTTGTATGTCAGTTGACCTCTTTTCCAAGCCACCCCAGTGCTAGCTTGAAGTGTGTATGTAGTCACTTAATCCTCACACCAAACTTATGACATGAGTCTTATTATTATTTTCCCCATTTTATAGATGAGGAGAGCAGGCACAAAGAGGTTGAATAAATTGGCCAGTCACAAAGTGGAGTCAGGATTTGAACCCAGGTCATCTGATTCTAGTGCTGTACTATTCCAATATGGTAGTCATTAGCCATATATGGGTATTTAAATTAAACAACATTAAAAATTTAGTTTCTGTCACCAATATGCCCTTCAGCATCACTCGTTAATTTCATATCAATCTCTAAATGAGATCACAGCCTGGCTTAGAACCCTTCTCCAAGCCCCTAAATAGTTATTCTTCATGGCTATTTTGAATTCTGCATGTTCTTCCGATTCCTCAGAATGTGTTACTGACACAAAGAAACCCTTACAACAATGGTGCTGAGACTTGGCAGCAGATAACCTGTGCTAAAATGTCAAGGGAGCTAGGAGGACTAAAACAGGTTGGCATTTTCTTATGTGCCTAGTACTGTGCCAGGTGGGAGTTGGAGGAGAGTGGAGGGAGATACCAAAGATACATATCATAAAGCCATTGTCCTCAAGAGATGAAGAACACAGAACTATTCTCGTTCATCCCACAAATAGCTATCAAGTGTCTACTATGTTCTTGCCATTGTCCTAGACATTGGGAATTTAACAGTGGATAAAACAGACATGGTTCCTGACTCTGTGGCACTTACTACATTCTCTCCTGGGGGAAAGAAAGACATTGAACAAGAAATGACAAGTCTGATGTATGTGAGGAAATGCAAAGTATGGGATGCTTCAGAGTAAATTAGAGAGTTGATAATACAAATACTCCAGGAATTTACGAATGAGATATAGTCATGTACAATAAGTAATAGGCCATGTTTTTATTTTAGGCAAGTGGAAATCTTTGTAAGGTCCTCAGCAGGGTAGTGCCGTGTTGGCCAGAGGTGTTTCAGGAAGGTGGTATGTCATAGAGGTTAGGCATTCTGGAATCAGGTTGGTGTTAGATTTAAATCCTGCCTCTGGCATTTACCAGCTTTGTGAACTCAGTTTTATCTCTAAATGGGATAAGCGTAATAGTCTCTACCTCAAGATTTTTAAAAATATTTTATTTATTTGTCAGAGAGAGAGAGAGAGAGAGCAAGCACAAGCAGGGGGAGTGGCAGGCAGAGGGAGGGAGAAGCAGGCTCCCTGCTGAGCAGGGAGCCTGATGCAGGACTCGATCCCAGGACCCTGGGATCATGACCTGAGCCGAAGGCAGGCGCTTAACCGACTGAGCCACCCAGGCATCCCTCTACCTCAGATTTTTTTTAAAAGAATGAATTATTGTAATGTACATAGTTGTTCTTACTATTATTACTGTTATTTTTTCAAACTTAGATCCTTTGATAATTATGTGGAGAATGGGATTGAGAGGATTAGATCCTTAGAAAGACCAATTAGTAGGCTGTTGAATGGCCTTGGCAAGAGACAAAACTAGGGCAGTGGCTGTGCAGAGAAAGAGAACTTGAGACATTTAGAAAGTTTTTTTGTGTGTGTGTATACCAGAAATTGCACTCAGGAGAACTGAAAACATGTCAATGCGAAATTTTGTATTAGTCAGGGTTCTCCAGAAAAACAGAACCAATATACAGTGATATATATAAGAGGATATTTATTATAAGAATTGGCTCACACTGTTATGGAGGCCAAGAAGTCTCTCGATCAGCTATCTGCAAGCTAGAGAACCAGGAAAGCTGGTAACGAAATTTAGTCCAAGTCTGAAGGCCTGAGAATCAGAACCAATAGTGTAAGTCCCTGTTGGAGCTGAGAGGCCCAAGAACCAGGAGCTCTAAGTCCCAGGGCAAGAGAAGATGAATGTCTCAGCTCAAGCAGAGAGAACAGACTCCCCATTCCTCTGCCCTTTTGTTCTAGTCAGGGCCTTGTCAGATTGGATGATGCCCACTTATATAAGTGAGGGCATCTTTATTTAGTCTACTGATTCAAATGCTAATCTCTTCTAAAGACACCCTCACAGACACCCCCAGAAATAATGTTTTACCAGCTACCCTTGGCTCAGTCAAGTTGACACATAAAATTAGCCATCACAAATGTTCATAGTAGCATTGTTCTTCATAGGCAAACAGTGGAAACAACCCAAATGTCCATCAGCTTATGAATGATAAACAAGATGGGGTATATCCAAACTATGGAGTATTATTCAGTCATAACAAGGAATGAAGTACCAATACATGCTATAACATAAAGGAAACTTGAAAACATTAGACTGAGTGAAAGGAGCCAGATACAAAAAGCTATATGTTATATGATTCCATTTACATTAAATGTCCAGTATAGACAAATCCATAAAGACAGAAAATAGGTTAGTGGTTGCAAGGGACTCGGAGGAACAGGGCATGGGGAATGACTGCTAATGGGTTCAGGATTTGTTAATGGGGTCATGAAAATGGTCTGATATTAGTCAGTGGTGAGAGTTGCACAATTTTATGAATATATTAAAAACCACTGAACTGAATGCTTTGAAAGGGTGAGTCTTATGGTAAATGAATTATATTTCAATTAAAAAATTTAATTGAAAAAATTTAGTGTAACAGGGTGACAGAGATCAGGGACTATCTGTGCCAAAAGATCCTTTACTCCCAGAGACATTGCTAATATCTATTCAGTCTTTGTGGTAACCAAAAGGATTGCACTGAGCACTTGCTATGTGCCAAGCAATGTTCTAAGAACTTTATTTATATTAATTCATTTAATGTCTATAACAACCATATGAACTAGGTGTTATGAGTTCCTGAAGAAACTGAGTCTCAGAGAGGCTATAGAACTGGTCCTTGGCCTACACAACTGGTATATGGTGCAGGTAGGATTTGAATCCACAAAACCTACTCCTAGAAGAAACCACTATATCACAAACTCTCTTACAGAGATGAAATACATCATCTTTGTGCTAAACCCCCATTTGCACCAGTAGGTGTCACTGTGTTTATCAAGGACGCATTTTACCTCTGTGGATTACCCTAGTGGCTGACCTTGGACTATGGTTCTCAGTTTGCTCCTTAATTCTTTCAAAGTCCTTCATGTCTCCATCCATTTATCCACCATCCACCATCCATTGGCCAAAAACTCAAGAAAGAACTTCAACTGGATTCTGAAGAATATCCTTACTACAGCACATCTCCTAGACTACACAGTTATTCCTCCGAGAGAAGGGAGGAGAGTAGAGGGGAAGGGAGAGAAGGAGAAAGGGAGGGGGGAACGGAAGAATTCAGAGGGGAATGCTTCCTGGTCTTTCACCATCACACCACCACCTGGAGTACATCCTTCAGTTAATGTTTTCTTTTCTTTTCTTTTAAGATTTTATTTATTTATTTGACAGAGAGAGAGATAGTGAGAGCAGAAACACAAGCAGGGGGAGTGGGAGAGGGAGAAGCAGGCTTCGCACTGAGCAGGGAGCCCGATGCGGGGTTCGATCCCAGGACACTGGGATCATTACCTGAGCTGAAGGCAGATGCTTAACCCACTGAACCACCCAGGCGCCCCCAGTTAAAGTTTTCTTGATTAAAATCAGAACTTTCCCAGGGTGCCTGGGTGGCTCAGTCAGTTAAGCATCTGCCTTTGGCTCAGTTCATGATCCCGGGGTCCTGGGATTGAGCCCCACATCAGGCTCCCTGCTCAGTGGGGAGCCTGCTTCTGCCGCCCCCCCTGCTTGTGCTCGCTCTCTCTCTCTCTGTCAAATAAATAAAATCTTTAAAAAAAAATCAAAATAAAATTAGAACTTTCCCTTTGAATCGTGAACATTGTCCTACCCATTTGGCCCTTAAGAGCCAGTGTGACAGCTAGGTCAGCTCCCTAGCCTGACTCTGTTGTCTTCCACACGCTCTCCCCTCCCAGCACCATCTGCCTATGTTGGTAAGGTCCCAGAATGCCTGGAGTCTCAGCCTGCCCAAATCATGCCCAGAGCTAGAGCCTCATTTCCTGTTCTTTCTTTATTATCCCCAAATGCAATGACTGTAATTATCCTGGGAGACCATCACAGGTTCCACGTGAGTTTCCTGGCCTTCATGCTCCCTCCCTGGGGTCTCAGGGAAATAATGACGCAGCAGCAGTTTGCCCCTTGCCTCCTCTTGCATGCGTCCCTATGATCCTCTGTGCCCCCTTCCCTATCCCAGTCCCGCCCATTCTGTGCCATTGTGGGCTTGATCTTCCCCTTCCCCTACCAAAAAACCCCAATCCATCCTTTGGCTTCATCTCTGGTTGCGCAAGAATGGGTGATGGTTAGAATAACCAACCAACATTCACAGTACTTGCAATGAACCCTGCATTGATCTAAGATCTTTACCTCTAGGAAGTTGTTAAAGCCCTACCAGTTAATGGGAGCTGAGATTTGAAGCCAAATGTCCAGCTTCAGAGACCAAGCCCTCATTCCCCATGTCATATTCTCTTGGTATGTAGAATAGCTAATATTGCTATCGTTTCTGGCTGACAGGTTTGCGTTTTAACAAGGCCTTTCAGGATACCAGGTCTCGACTCAAAGGTGTGACTAAAGGTGACTAGATGTATTTGGGGTGAGCTTAGGGACAGGCCTTCTCAGGCTAGCTCCACCTTGTGGTTAATGGGTCTGCCAATTAACGTTTTCTCATTTGCCCTCAGATGCTAATTGAAGTCTTAATGATGACCCTGAGGCATTACAGGTTCCTGAAACTGCCTTCTGAATCATCAAAGATTAAGCTGTGCACTGCCTGGTTCATTTATTCAGTAAGTACTTACTGGGTGCCTATCACCAGGCACCCGATATTGGCACCCTGCCTTCATCAAGCTGTAGTTTGATGGCAGAAATAATGTTAATCATTATTAACAGGGATGCCTGGGGCTCTGAGAGCATAAAAAGGGTCTGATGGATCAAGGGGTCAGGGAAGGCTGAGGAGCAATTGACTGAGTGGAGATCTTGAAGCATGAGGGTTAACTAGGTGAAGAGAGGATTGAAGAACATTCTAGTCAGGCAGAACTTGCAAAGCCCTGTGGTGGGAGGGAGCATGGTAAATAAGAGGCCAAGGTGGCTGGAATGAAGGGAAGAAGGAGGAAGATGCTGGAAAAGGCTGGTAGGCCTGACTGCACAGGACTCTGTAAGCCATGTGAGTTTTGCTTTGTCCTAAGAGTGAGAGGAAGCATGGAAGAGTTTGATCAGATTTGCATTTTGAACCCATCACTCTAGCTGAAGTGTGGAGAATGACTGCTAAGTGTAATTTTTTGTATTCCAATGCCAACCATTTCTGGACATGAAGGATAATGGATGTTGTAATTGGCTTCCTCCAGTCAAGTCTTCCACCTTGGTATAGAGGACTACATATTACCATGTTGGCTAGACTGGGTACACTCTAGGACATAAAACCTCCTACGGCAGAGCCACCTACTTTTTGGTTTTAGGTGAGTGACTTGCACAGTGCATTCACTTACTAGAAGGTAGATTTTGAAAGGATTCACAATCATCCCACCTAGTTCTTTTTACATAAATACCCTGTGCTTGGCGTTGTTTTGTAGAAATGCTACCTCATTTAACCCCCACCATAGTCCTGTGAGGAGATGTTATTATTATTCTTGTCATACAGGTTGAGAAAGATTACATAATGTGTTCAGGCCATTCCACTACTAAATACCCAGGAAAAGGACCCAAGGCTTCTTGATTTAGCCCATCCCAAACTCCTTCCTTAAATAAACCCATGCCAAAGGTAAGTTGAGCCCTTCCTACAGATTCCCTCTTTGAAGAGTACACTGTTGTAAACAATTTTCACTATTGCCACACCTACTCTGAACTCTAGGAACAGTTACCAAAGAGAAGAGGCACACCTTCCTCTTTCTAGTTACCTGCTTGCTCACTGAGGTGTGCCGGCAGCCCTCTTCCATTCTCTAAAGGCCTGCCAAACAGCCAAGCAGGAAACTGGCCTAAAAATAATCTTCTTAGGCAGGTGATTAACACCTGTCTTTTCTCCTCCAGTTTTATTCAAGTAGCCTAGTAACTAATAGTACAAGTTTATCAAAGCAGTTACAGTCAGTGCCTTAAAAGTTTTATTGCTCCATGAAGTTCAAGACAAATTACCTTTAAAATGTGGTTCTAATATCCTATGTGTAGGAGATACTTTTTCCTAGCAACACACTTGGACTGCAAATAACTTTTGCCTAGAGAAACATCAGTATTGGGGCGCCTGGGTGGCCCAGTCGTTAAGTGTCTGTCTTTGGATCACATCATGATCCCAGGGTTCTGAGATCGAGCCCCACATCAGGTTCCCTGCTCCACGGGAAGCCTGCTTCTCCCTCTCCCACTCCCCCTGCTTGTGTTCCCTCTCTCGCTGTGTCTCTCTCCGTTAAATAAATAAAATCTTAAAAAAAAAAAAATCAGTATTGTCAAAAACAATGACATTGATTTTTTTCCCCCCAATGTTCTGCACTTTCTCTTTTTTGAAAAAGAGGATAAATCAGACAGGTTCTTAGAACTAGTACCTTTGTAGGAGGTGTGGGGGAGCCAGGTTGGCACAAGTAAGAATTGAGGTATTGTTTCTGCTGCGGCATAAGAAGGTGGGATAAAGCCCTAAACTTCATGAGTGAGTTCTGATTCACCCTTTGCATTTCTTTTTAATGCTCATGTTAAATATTAGGAGGGGTATCTGGCTGGCTCAGTTGGAGGAGCGTGTTGTTCTTGATCTTGGGATCATGAGTTCAAGCCCCACATTGGATGTAGAGATTACTTAAATAAACTTTTTTAAAAATGGTTATTTTTTTTAAATAAATAAGTAAATAAATAAACATTAAGGAGAGACCAGTAGCAGAGGGTCTGGGGCATGGGCATGGAGAAGATGAGGAGGAGGTGAAATGGAGCACTTATGCATTGATGGGAGGTAAGGTGGAAGGAAGCAGTCAACAAGAAGAGGGACTGTAAGAGGAAAGAGAGTGGTTGGAAATGAACTGGAAAAGTAGAGAGAGAACAGCGAGAAAGCAGAGGGAAGAAAGAAATGCTTGCATGAGGGAGAGTATTCTTGTGTCCTTACCATGAAAGATCTGGCATCCTTACCAGGGACCTTTCTGAAGATCCTGTCTCCTTATCACTCAACTCCAGCAGCACTAACTTCCTTGCTGCTCTTGAGCACTCCGGCTTTAGGGCCCTCTATTTCCTGTCCTTCCTCCAGGTATCTACCAGGCTATTCCCTCACTTCCTTTAAGGCTCAGCTCAGGTGATTGCTGTATCCACACCCTGCATAAAACAGCACTCCCTCCTCTCTATCTTTACTAGGCTTTATTCTTAAAGCTGCAATCACCAGCCCCTACACTATTTGGTCATTATCTGACACCCTCCTTCTTCCTCCCCAGAAGGTAAATTCCATGTGTGCAAGGGACTTCATTTTCTTCGTTGATATATCTCCAGGACCTAGCCTGACACTGCCGGGGGGTGGGGGTGGGGCGTTGCTCAACACACGTTGAAGGACTCGAGGAGTGGGTGCAGGTGGGGGAGAGGGTGTTCGGGAGGGGTGTTTGGGGGTGTGCTTCCAGCCCAACAGACTAGCATTCTTTTTCTCTCTTCCCCTGTCTTTCCCTCCCCAGTTATGAGACTAGAAACAAGAAGCAGGAATGAGGCAAATAAGGAAGCATGCAAATTAGTCCAGCTCAAATTCTAATTAAAAGTGCACAAGAGAGAAGGACTGAAAGGTAGAGAACATTGCACACGCAAAAGTGAAAGAGTGAAAAGAGAAGGCTAACAGACGTCACTCTCTCTGGTCATTCTCCCTGATCCCCCCCCAAGGCAGGGCGAGGCGCTCCTGGCACTCTCCTCTATAGCCCCTGTTGCGGCGCCTTATCACTACCACGTTGAAGGCGTCCAGGCCCGCCTCGGCCGAGGCCCGGCACGCGCCAGCCGGAGCCGCGAAGGCGGCCGGGACTACAGCTCCCAGGGTGCCGAGCGCGAGGGGCGCGTGCGCAGTGCGGCGGGAGGCGGCGGTCTGTTCTCCGCTGAGGAGGAGCGGGGCAGAGGAGGGAGGCAGTGGGTGAGAGTTCAGAGTTCAGCAGCAGCAGCCCGAGCCCATGATTCCCATATGCCCTGTAGTTTCTTTCACCTATGGTGAGTATAATGTACCCCGCTGAGGTCCCTGCCCGGCCCCTTCCCCGACCCGGGGCCGCGGGGAGGCGCGGGGGTTGGGGCTGGCTCCGGGGAGGAGGCGGCGGCCGCCACCGGGGCGTGCGAGTGAGTGAGGGAGTGCGAGGCGGGAGGGGGAGGCGGCGCGGCCGCGGCCCCGATCCCGGCCCGGCGAGGGCGGCTTCTCACAGCACCTCTCTCTCTCCCCTTGCCTCCCTCGGCGTCTTTGCCCCACCGCACCTCTCCTCCCGCCATGGGACCCGACTCTCCATGCCCGCCGCAGTGCCCAGCCGGCTGGGGGAAGATGCCAAAATGGCGACCGGCAACTACTTTGGATTCACCCACAGCGGGGCGGCGGCGGCGGCGGCTGCGGCCCAGTATAGGTAACGGCTCCCCGCCCTCTCCCTTCTTCCCCCCTGCTCGCTCTTCCGCCCGGATCCCGTCGACACGACGCCCCCGCGCCGGCCCCCGCCCGGCGGCCCCGAGCCCCGGCCCGAGGCGGGCCGGGCCCCGCGGCCTCTCCCACCCCGCCCGGCCCCGCGGCGGGCAGCGGCCCCCGGTGGGGGCGGGAGCGAGGGACGGCCGAGGTGTTGGGACGTGGAGGGCCGCCCGGGCTTTCGGCGGCTCCGCAGCTAAAATGGCCTCCCGCGGCCTCGGAGCCCAGCCGCCACCCCCGCCCGGCCGGCTGAGGGAAGGAGCCGAGGCCGAGGCTCGGATCTCCCCCCCAGTCTCCGCCCCGCCTGTCCAGTCCCCACCTCTAATCGCCCTCCCACTTGGGGAATGGAGAGGGTGGGCGAAGGGGAGTGCCGAAGCGCGCTGCCCACCGGCCTCTTCCGCGACGCCCCCCGTGCGCCAGTCTTCGCCCGGTGCTGCGGCCCCCAGAGCCCAGATAACGTGTCGTTTTCTCGGGTACTTCTCCTTCGGCTCCTCCTGTCCCTCCTCTCGAATCCTGCAAACAAACTGCGGGTGTCACTACATTCACTGGGTTCCTTTAGTTTTTTTTCGTCCGGGGAGAGATGTAAACACACCAACCACCTGTGAATTTGTAGTTTGTAGACTGGAAAAGATGTGCGAAGTTTCTAGTACTGATAAATGAATCCATGGCCTTGTTCTAACTATTGAGTTTAGGCTGGGGGTGATGGGGGCGGTAATAATTCCCCTTGGCGGGTCTTTCTCCTGGGGCGTGGGGGTGGGGGGAGGTGCAAGTGAGATTATACTGATTTACTGTGATGCATCCTATGAAATCTCTACGTTAAGGGAAGCGCTAATTTCTGAAGTGTCTGTAGCTCATTATACATCTTATCAAAAGAGAAAAACACGCTAGATTTTTTTTTTTTTTTGTGGTCGTTGTTTTTGAGTCAGACATTCTCTTCAGATTCAGAGCATAAACCTACAGGGTTCCTAAGTGACAAGTTTTTTATAGAGAGGGAGATTATATTAGATATCTGTGTGTTAACTGTCTGGTTAAACCCAGGTAATTTTTTCATCTCATTAACTTCAAGCGTTGGGTTGTGTAATGGAAAGGGCATCATCACTAGGAATCAGAAGACCTGGCTTCCCTGTCTTTTTTGCTCTTGATTTTATGACGTTGGGGACATACTTATTTGGGCTATCATTTTCCTCATCTGTAAAATGAGATATTGGGCTATCTTGGGTAAAAGCCTGTAATTCTGAGAAAGTTGCCGTATTTCATGGATTTCTGAGATGCCATTTATTTGTAAAGGGTGACGTTATTTTATGTATCATTAAAAAAATTGCTGCCAATTAAAATATACAATGCTTAAGACCCCATTGATTTTAAGAGCTGTTAAAATGTGTGTGCATTATATTTACAAAATTGGTATTAAATTTTTATAATTGTTTTAAATGTCTTGAATGCATGTGGCATTTTTTACATCTGTTTTATCTTGAGACATATTCCAGAAAAAGGACTGAGATGACATTATTGGGGCAAAATCTTGGGGCTTTTCAGATATTAACAAATTCTTTGCTTATAAGTTGTGATAATTAAACTAACAAAGTGTCAGTTACTTTGATAAAACCTTTTAGAGCCAATAATTTTTGTGGGGAGAGAAAAAAAATCAAGCCATTTTCTTTTTCTGGGAAACAAGATAGCTAATCAGCATCTGTGCTGTAAATCCTGTGCTACCAAGTACTATGTGTTCTAGACAAAGCTGTATTTAACCATTAAAAATGTGACTTGTTTCACACAGTATTTTTTGTTGTTACTGTGGGCAGAGTGATAAATTTTAGGATTATTTACTTAAAATATAGTGGGTTCTTTGGCAGTTTTGAAGTATTTTTTCTAGTGCATAGCTACAGACAAAAAGGGGGGAGGAAATGCCAACTTAAAGATACTTCATTTTTTTGACAAAATAGTTGCATGTATGTAATTTATTTTAGTAAGAAAACTAGTACAGAATTTCTGTATCTAATTTCTTCTTTGGCTTTGAATCTCCTCAAGTTTCAGTAAACTGTAACAACCATCCAAATCCGTAAATTGCTTTTTATGTGTATGTTTAATGAGGAAAGACTAGTCTTTGGACTATACTTATTTATGCATAGGTATGTCAGCAAAATTAATTGTTAATATGCTCTGTCCTTTTGTATAGATACAGTACATGGAAAGTTATTTGCTTTTAATGGGAAGAAATCAGGACCAATAATGCTAATACTTTGGCTCAAGGAAGATAAGTAGCAATAATAAAAGGATATGCAAAGAATGCAGTGATGATGCTTATTTTTCTTCTGTCTAGAAATCTCTATAGTGTAACTTCTAGATGGAAGACCAAGGCTTACTTTGCAAGTTTTTTGTTGCTGTTATTTGTGGGTTTTGTTTGTTTAAAGCATGCAAACTTGGGGAAATTTTAAGCATTTACAAGTGGATGATTAGAGTGGTTGCTACACCTGTTGTTGAATACAGATAACTGAAAGTAACCTAAATCTTCATTGCATTCTGGTTCTTAGTTTTCTTGGTTATAGCTATGTAAAGCTATAAATTCTGCTACTTCTAACTGCTAATCTCTAGATAAACTAAGTTTTTCATTTGTATAATGCATATTAAATATTTTTGTGATAAGCATTTACTTAGTCTTTGTGCTGCACGTTCCATCAGCTACTGAATATTTTTCTTCCTTTTTGTATATTTTTAAGTCAAGTAAATAAACCTGCTGTGCCCATTTGCCACTCTAGCAAATGCAATCTTTTCATTTTCTGACCTTTCATGTGCTTTTTCCCCTTGGAAATGAGGAAATCAAAATATTTTAAAGTATTTGTATGTGTTTATGTGTGTTTTGTGGTAGAATTAATTTGTGGGGCACAGAATGGAGCAGATCTCAAGTATAGTGAAAAAATAGGATGGCTTCACAGCAGAAAGGGGGCTTGGTTGGGTAGGTAACCTACTTTAGTAGAGTTACCTTTTTTGAAAAGATAGGCTTATGGATAAATCTAATTTTGTAAACTTGGGAAAAAGTATTTCAACTTGGGGTAGCAAAGAATGTGGGGACAGATAATCCTCAGTAGAAAAAAAGCTTTCTGATAGTTTCATAGGCTCAAAATCATTTTTTTTTTCACTCCTTCATTGGAGGTGATACAGAAGTTCTCATAGGTATTTACTTGTAGAAAGGAATTTGTGGCAGACACAAATATATGTATATGTAATATAAATATAAAGTAATCCATTATATTCCACTATTATTAGGACATAAACATTTCTTTGAGTTTTAAACAGCCAGTTTTCCTTTAATTGTTACTTAGAAAAGCCTTAGACATACAATTTCTTGTCATCTATCTAATCAAGCTTCTTGTCTGTTACCTGGATAACCTAAATCTTTAGATTGTGCTTAATTAAACTAATTTTCTTTGTCCTATATATAACTTAGTGTATCATTGAATAACTTCAATAAAGTTAGCTATTTGAAAAAATCATTCGGCAACTTTTTTTTAACCCTTCTTATATCTAGTATTTATTGAATTCAAAGGCTTTAGGGTAGAGATTGTATAAAGATGCAAAATAATTAACATTACCCCCATATTCTTAGAGTCTTAGCAAGTATTGTTAAATGGTAAATATTTAAGTGGATCGTGGCCGTTTGCTGGACATTAGTTTAAGCATCTGCTAGGAAGGCATCTCATCCAGTGATTCTTTTTTTTTTTTTTTTTTTTTTTCCTCAAAGATTTTATTTATTTATCTGAGACAGAGAGAATGAGAGAGAGAGAGCACATGAGAGGGGGGAGGGTCAGAGGGAGAAGCAGACTCCCCGCCGAGCAGGGAGCCCGATGCGGGACTCGATCCCGGGACTCCAGGATCATGACCTGAGCCGAAGGCAGTCGCTTAACCAACTGAGCCATCCAGGCGCCCTCATCCAGTGATTCTTGAGATATCTTTAGTATGTCTGTTCCTAAAGGATAATTATCTCTTCACATCACTGAGTTAAATAACTTGGGTAGGATGATTAGCTGGTGAATTTTCCTTTTTCTCCTTCTCTTCCTTTTTTTACTTTATTTTGAATGTAGTGTTAAGAAAACTATGTCTTGAGGAAAGAATAAGAGTAACACTAGTAAGGTAGAAAAGGAGTAATCACTAACTGAGAAGGTGAAAAACCAGGTGAACAGGTTGCTGAAACCAGTCATGGTGATGGAAATTTACTGGCTCTACAAAAAAATTCTGCAACTGCTAATTATATCAGCTTTCATTGTTGAATCAGAGATCTTGGGATTCATATTGCATGAATGAGTTTGAAATAATGAAAATGTTCTAAAACGATTGCTGCTGTTACATTGATGATATTTCCTGTCTATGTTATTAATAGCCTTAAGAGTAGTTGTGAGCCAAAATAGTCCTGTATAGAATGTTTAAGGTGTATGTTCATGGTTTCGTAAACGGCTTTACAATATACTGTCGGGAAGAGCATAGATTTGGAGCTTGTTAGACTTAGATTTGAATCCCAGCTCTATTCCATCAGTCACTTGGCCAAATCACTTCATTTTTCTGAGACTGTTCCCTCGATTAACTTTCCTTCAGGTAAAGATTATATAAAACCTTCTACCCTAGTACCTGATTTTTCAGTAGGCATTTTACCAATGTTAGTTTTCTATAAAGTATAGGTATTTGAATAATACTGTAAGGATTTTAAAGGAACTCCTTAATTGATGTCTTTCATATACTTTATATAGAGAACTTCCTAATCTCAAAGTAAAATGTTTTAAAAGTAGGTACTTGAGTATCAATTGATAGGTCTCAATTTCCATGTCAGTTTAATGGGGAAGGAAGGAAATTTTTTATTTGCAAGCAACAGACAAAAATACGAGAAATAATAAGTATTCAGCAAATTTTCTGGATCTAAGATCCGGCAAAAATTGGTAACATTACTGTTTCAGCAATATTGAGTTAATAAAATTTCAAATTAAATCTTGTTTTTATATAGCCACAAAACCTATTAAGTAGAAATAAAACTAATGAGATATGCAGAATGCTTAAGGAAAAAAATACATTAGGATATAAAGCGCATAAAAGAAGACATAAATAAATGAGGATGGGCTGGGTTTGTGGAGTGAAAAAAATCGATACCATCAGGTTATCAATTTTCTCCTAAGTAATCTATATATTTAATGTAATTCCAGTAAAAATCACAACAGGTTTTTTGGGATAACTGGATCAAAAGAGATTCTAATGTTGGTAATGAAGATAGTATTTGTCCAAAAGTAAGACTTGTCCAAAAGACTTGTAAGATATGACAAGGAAGGTCTTGTGTTATCACGTACCCAAACTTTGTTCAACAGGAGAATGTGGTATTGTACAGGAATAGACAAACAGATCACTGGATTAAAATAGAGATCCCAGGGTTCTGGGATCGAGCCCCACATCCGACTCCCTGCTTGTAGAGGACAAATTTGTGAAATAAAGATTACATTGGGCTTTTTTTTTTTTTTTTCAAGATTTTATTTATTTGAGACAGAGAGAATGAGAGACAGAGAGCATGAGAGGGAGGAGGGTCAGAGGGAGAAGCAGACTCCCCGCCGAGCAGGGAGCCCGATGCGGGATTCGATCCCAGGACTCCAGGATCATGACCTGAGCCGAAGGCAGTCGCCTAACCAACTGAGCCACCCAGGCGCCCCTGGGCTTTTTTGTTTTAATATAAGTCTTCTCATATATAATATGTATGATAAAATACATTTTTAGGGAGTAACACATGATACTTAATGAGCATCTACAATATGTGCAGTCCCTGCACTCAGGAGTTTACACTTCCGTGAGATGGGAGTGGGGACAGATATACCTGCAAATAACCATGCCATGATAATGATCATACCTGAATTTTAATGAAATACTAAAATGGGGAATTGGAGGATTCTGACTATGGAGTTTGAGGTACGCTTCATGGTCTTTCACTCTGAAAATTGAGAGAAGATCATTTTATTATTTTTTTTAAAGCATTTTATTTTTTAAGATTTTATTTATTGGAGAGAGCATAAGCAGGGGGAGCAGCAGTGGGAGAGGAAGAAAGCAGGCTCCCTGATGAGCAGGAAACCCGACATGGGGCTCCATCCCTGGGATCATAACCTGAGCCAAAGGCAGACGCTTAACAGACTGAGCCACCCAGGTGACCCTGAGAGAAGATCATTTTAGACAAAGGAAATGTGTTGAGCCAGGACAGAAATGTATGATGCTTGATATGATTGAGAGTGGATGGGCTTTGAAGTCAGACTACCTGAGCTGAATCCTGGTTCCCTATACTACTTGCCATTTGACAGTGGGGAAACAGTCTCTTGAGTTTCTTCATCTTTAATCTGGAGATAATACTGTTCCTTACCTCATAGGATTGAGATTTTTAAAAAATTCTCTCTTAAAGTATAATATATATAAAAAAACTGCACATATAATAGTACAGCTTGATGAAACGTCATATACTGAATATACCTGTATAACCAGCACCCAGATTAAAAACAAAAACAGAGTATTTTCAGCATCCTGGGAGGCTTCTACATTCTCCACTGTGGTTTGAGAATTCAAAGACATAGTATTTGCAAAGTGCTGGGAACAGCCCCTGCCTAGCATATATTACATCCCCATCAGTGTTAGCTATTAAATTCAGTAGACTATTTGGAAATGGAGCTTAGGAAAGGGATAAGGGTTGGTAGTATGAATCAGGATATCATTCATATGGTAATGATACCCGCCATTGATGTATGTATGACATAGATCATTTAATAAACATTTTTGAATGAATGAAAGAAAAACAAAAAATAGAGCCATGGTTGCAAACTTGGGGAGCATCTGTGTTTAAGGTAGGGCTAGAGAAAGAAATATACAGGGTAGGCAGAGAGCTATGAGAATGTTATGTCATAAAAACCAGAAGAGAGGTAGTAAGCAGTGTTAGTTATCCAATTATAGGTATAATTTTAATGGGTAGCCATTATAGGAAAACTAAAATCTAATTACTTGGAACTACCAAAAGACTAGCATAAAATTTTGCTTAAAATAAGTTTTGTGGTCTCCATTAGGGCACACACAACGTCCCTGAGGGGAAAGGCCTTCTCCCCATTTCTCCAGCCTCACTGTGGGGTGGATAGTGTTAACTTCACTCCCTGTGTCCTAGATCCTTGCTAGAAACCTGGGTTCTGTCCACGTACCTTGGACCTTCATCCTGGGGGCTCAAAAAGAAAAAAAAATTTTGGTCTAATTTAGTATTCATATAAACTCTTGGGAGTCCTACTGATCAAAGGGGCTTAAAGTATTGGGAAGCACTGTTCTTGAAGATGAATTAAATGAAAATAAAATTTTTAAATCATTTTTTTAATTTCTGGGAAAATGCAGTGTATAAAATGCATTACATTGATATGGTAGTTAGCTTTAAGTGGGAAAGAATGTTCTTGAAAAGAAATTTGAAGAAATCTATTACTTTTTTGATAGGAAAAATAATACAAAAGCCTTTCTTTTTTTATTTTTTTAAAGATTTTATTAATTTATTTGACAGAGACACAGCGAGAGAGGGAACACAAGCCAGGGGGAGTGGGAGAGGGAGAAGCAGGCTTCCCGCGGAGCAGGGAGCCCGCGGGGATCGATCCCAGGACCCTGGGATCATGACCTGAGCCAAAGGCAGATGCTTAATGACTGAGCCACCCAGGCGCCACTACAAAAGCCTTTTAAACAATAATCATATAGATGAGGGCAAAGAATGCTGTGATTTGCGAAGATGGCTTTGTAGCTTCTCTCACTCCTACCCACCCCAAACCATTTTTTTTTTTTTTTCCTATAAACAGAATGCTCATCATAAAATGTAAATTCAGCACAACACTCTTCTGCTTAAAATCTTCACTGGCTATCCATTGCTTTCAGAATGTCTGGTTATCCTAGCTTTAAGAATTTCAGGATCTTATTTTACACATTTATAATCCTTATCCACATTTATGAAATCAAAGTACTTCTGAAAATACTCCTAGTAAGTTTGTAAAACATTTGACAATAAAAACTGACCTTAGTGTCAGGAGGCTATTTTTAGTTTTGTTTTGTTTTTCATCTCACTTAGTGTGAGTGTTCATATCTTTCCTGGAGAAATTTTTCTTGAGTTCAGAAAGTTACAGGGCACTTTGGTTTAATTAACTTATGGTATTTATCAGCTTATATTGTACCCAAACGTTTGTGAGTTTTTTGGTGTGTGATTTTTTTGTTTTTGTTTTTTGTGGGGTTTTTTTGAGCAGTTTTATTTACAAATAGTTAAAAGCATTGACCTTTCATGACTTTTTCTCAGAGGTCTTCCAAAGAAAATCTGCTTAATTTTTTAAAAGTGGAATAAAATTCATTTTATCTTGCAATTACTATATGGATCCATTGGATCCCTTTTATAAGTCTAAAATTTACCATAGGGATTTTATTTTTTCCTGTCTTGAAACATTTTGCTATTTCATCTTCCTAGGAATTATTTCCTCCTGTCACTTACTGCCAAGCATTCTGAAAAAGACTAATAATACAGGCGTCTGGGTGGCTCAGTTGTTAAGCATCTGCCTTTGTTAAGCATCTGCCTTCAGCTCAGGTCATGATCCCAGGGTCCTGGGATTGAGCCCCTCATTGGGCTCCCTGCTTGGCGGGAAGCCTGCTTCTTCTCCCTCTCCCACTCCCCCTGCTTGTGTTCCTTCTCTCACTGTCTCTCTCTGTCAAATAAATAAATAAAATCTTAAAAAAAAAAAAAAACTAGTACGATAGGAAAATGGAGGAATGTTGGAATCACCTAGAAGGGTGGTACAATAGTGAGATAATTGGAAGACATTGCATTGCCCAAATTTTTGCATCTTTTTTTTTTTTTAAGATTTTATTTATTCGAGAGAGAGAGAGCACGAGCAGGGTGAGGGGCAGAGGGAGAAGCAGACTCCCCACCAAGCGGGAAGCCTGATGCTAGGCTCAATCCTGGGACTCCAGGATCATGACCTGAGCTGAAGGCAGATGCTTAACCAACTGAGCCATCCGGTCACCCAGTTTTTGCATCTTTGAAGATGGTATGAAAAAAGTAGAGACACTGCCTTTATAATTAGCTTTTAGTTTTTTTCTTCAGCAAAGCTGAGGATTTCAAATTGTCCATACTCTGTCCATATTGGTAAAGAAGAAAACACGGGAAGATGTTTGACAATTATTAGATAAATAACATGAATGTAAATAACAGCATCACTCTAGACTCATGATGGTAGTGAAATTGATTGTAAAAGCAAAATCTCAGACTAAGAATCTTCAGA
The DNA here is from genome assembly GCF_002201575.2 of Neomonachus schauinslandi. Classification (NCBI taxonomy): domain Eukaryota; kingdom Metazoa; phylum Chordata; class Mammalia; order Carnivora; family Phocidae; genus Neomonachus; species Neomonachus schauinslandi. The sequence continues at coordinate 125,597,792 of NC_058409.1, forward strand.
TACAGTGTCCTAACTGATTTTTTTTTTTTAACTCAGGAATCAGTGAGTGAAAGATAAAGTTTTTCTAAGGATGAGAAAGTAAATGTGGTATTTTTATCCAGTCAATCAATAGGAATGACTTCATTATGTAATAATATTCCATGACAAGATCTTGAACATCTCAATTTGCTAAAAGTGTATCTGGCAGCATTCTTTCCTCTTTGTGATGTTTGTGCATCAAAATTTACTTCATATAATTCATTAGTGGACAGATGCTGAAGGCAGGTATGTATTCAAAGATAATTGGGAGGAAATCGATGGTGTAAAAAGGAAAAGATTGATTATATTGATCATTCCAGACTTAAAATTGAAAATGTTTTGCAATTATGGAGCAAAGAAGATGACTGTCTCTTAAAACCATCAGATGTTTTTTGTAGTTTTTTTCCTGTTTATTTGACAGCGCGCGTGAGAGCACACAAGCGGGGAGAGGGAGAGAGAGAAGCTGAGCAGGGAGACTGATGCAGGGCGTGATCCCAGGACTCTGGGATCATGACCTGAGCTGGAAGGCAGACGCTTAACAACTGAGCCACCCAGCCGCCCCAAGCCATCAGATGTTTTTAAAAATTTTGTAAGCATTGCATTTTGACAGTTCAAGTGCAAAAAGAAGAACCAGAAGTAATGATAAGGTAGAACTCATTAGAGATATATTTGAAATCTGCAATCAGCATTTATGAGATAGAAATGTTCCAGGTTCGTGCATAAAAGTTGATTAGCAGTTCTGTTCAGAGAACATGGTTTGTTTTAAAACCAGGAGCATATGGAATAAAAATTGGGGTCTGCTGCTGCTTTTAAGATTTCTGATAATTTTTTTATTATTATTATCCCTTATGCTTGTGCAAATAATTTGTCAAATGACTTCAAAAATACAAAAGTGCAAAAGGTCCAGTGGACCCAGGTGTAAATGGTAATGGCTCTTTCTTGGTATACTGTGAGTTACGGATCCCAAGAAAACTAACAGTTTTCATACTACATTTAACCACCCCCTGCCCCACTAGTAGTCTACTAGTGTAATGTGTTAGTAAAAGTTGTAGGATTGGTTATTTTCTCCTAAAATTCTATGATACAGTTATTTTAATAGTGTTGTAAAGGTAATGGGAGCATGATATATAATATCAAGTGTACAGAATAAAGATGGTTTGTCTTTGGGGTGATTCTGTGAGGAAGTTTAATTTTGCATCTTTGTCAACATTATGAAATATTAAATGTAATTTAAAGAAAATCTGTCTGTAATTTGGTAGATACACAAAATGCCATAATTTGACCTGGAAAATAGAAAAGTCCAACAATGTTGAACATTCAGTTTGGACTAATGAAAAGATCAAATTGTATTTTGTATGCCATGAAAAGGAAAAAAGTGTTTTGCCTATCAGTTACTTTGCCATTTTATCCAAAATTGAAAATAATGCACACACACAGAGAATATGTTTTCCAGGGGAGAAAAAACACATCCAATAATGTGAGTGACAGAAGCAGTCTACATTTTCTTTATTGAGACTTTTTCTCATTCTTTTTATAAGGTCAGAATGAAGATTCTGCTTCTGTTTTATAGTGGCTTCTCTAGAAATTTAGCATGAATATTTCATGCATTCTAAAGTTAATCATTATCTTTACTTTCCTAAACAATGTAAGGACTTAAAATGCTTTAACTTTGATCAGTCCTCTCCTGATTTTTGTGCTGTTATTGTACAGTATTTCAGATTTTAACCCCACAACCAGTCATTGTTGAATATCATTATTTTATATAGTCAGTGATTATTTAAGTTTACCGTCATATTTACCACTTAACATTGACATTTATTAATTCTGAGATCATTTTCATTCTTCCTAAAGGAAATCTTTAAGAATGTCCTTTAATATGGGTCTACTAGTAACAGTTTTTGTTTTTTGTTTTAATCTCACTTCCTTATTTTTGAGAAGTCCTCAGTCTCTGTAGGCACTTCCCCCCCCCCCCCCCGCAGTGCTTCTCTTTGTCTCTGTTGGGGCTTTCAAATTAATCTTTCATTAATCTTGGGAAATCTCAGACATTTTTTTTAGATGTGTTTCCTCTATTCTTTTTCTCCATTTGCAACTCCACTTAGATGTAACTTACCACTTTTTATTCTATCGTCCTTGTCTTTTAATCTCTAATATTTTTCATCTCTTTGTCTCTGTGTGCATAATGAGTGATTGTGGAGATACTTTCGAGTTCACTAATTTTTTTGTCCGCCATGTCTAATCAGTTATGTAATGCCTTTCTAAGTTTCTGATTATAATTTTTATATACTGTATTTCATTTTTGGAAGGTCTGTTCTTATAAAAATCAAAATTCATCTGGTGGTTCTTTTTATCAACTTCTTGGTCCTTAGTCTTAAGTTCTGATAGTCTAATCTTTTACCTTTTTTTTTTTTTTTTTAAGTATGCTCCACACCCAGTGCAGAGCCCAATGCAGGGTTGAACTCAAAACCCCGAGATCAAGACCGGAGCTGAGGGTACCTGGGTGCCTCAGTCAGTTAAGCGTCCGACTATTGGTTTTGGCTCGGGTCATGATTTCAAGGTCATAAGATTGAGCCCCGCATGGGCTCCATGCTGAGGAGTCTGCTTGAGATCCTCTCCCTCTGCCCCTTCCTCTCTCTCTCTCTCTCTCTCAAATAAATAAGTAAAATATTAAAAAAAAAAACAAAAAAACTAAGATTAAGAGTCAGACGTTTAATGGACTGAGCCACCCAGGCGTCTTTTACCTTTTTAAGTATACTTTATATTTTATAGTCAATAATTCTAATACTTACAGTCTTTCCAAATTTTTTTTTATTATGCGAACTCCTGCTTTTAGTAACTTGTTTCCTTATGGGATTTGTTGTGATGTTTTTATTGAGATCTCCTGTTTCTTAGAACATTGTAGCATTTAGAGAGGAAAATGTGTTTTATGGCATCTGAAAGCACTATCAGCTCAGAGATATATTAAACTACTTAGCTTGGAGTTTTCTTAGATAAGGTGAATTCCAGAACCCAAACCTAGGGGAAGGCTGGCTTGTCATAAAGAATTGTCAGGGGTTGGGCGCCTGGGTGGCTCAGTTTGTTGGGCGACTGCCTTCGGCTCAGGTCATGATCCCGGGGTCCTGGGATCAAGTCCCATATCGGTCTCCCCCTGCTCTGCAGGGAGCCTGCTTCTCCTCTGCCTCTGCCTGCCACTCCCCCTGCTTGTGCTCTCTCTCTCTCTGTCAGATAAGTAAATAAAATCTTAAAAAAAAAAAAAAAAAAGTCAGGGGAGGGGTGCCTGGGTGGGTCAGTCGGTTAAGCTTCTGCCTTTGGCTCAGGTCATGATCTCAGGGTCATGAGATGGAACCCCCTGATGGGCTCCATGCCCAGCATAGGATTCTCTCCCTCTCTCCCTCTCTCTCTGCCCCCCCCCCCCCCATGCCCACACACTGCTCTCTCACTCAAAAAAGAAAAAAAAAAAAAATTATTAAGGGAGACTTCTCTCCCCTTTACCCAGAGCCAAGGCTGAGCTAGGAAAGTTTCTTCTACAGTTTTCCCTTACAAGGGAAAATGGACTTTTTTCTAATTCACCTTCTGTGCTGGTTTCTTATGGGAGTCCCAGAGTTCTAGGCCATTGCTTCCTAATACCTTTCTTGTCTGCTATCACAGAAAATGGTATTTGTGCACAGCACACTAGGTAAAGTGGGAGATTTCGAGCCCTGGATTAGGGATATTGCAGTTGTAGGCAACAGACCTGGGGCTCTGACCATGTGCACTGCTCATTTTCCCTGAGAATTGTTTCACTGTTACAGAATGGAAGAAAATGTTTTTGTTTAAAGGTGTAAAGAGCAGGGAAATGAATGATGAATCAAAGTTAATGCTGTATACCATAAAATGGTAGCTCTTGAAGCTTATGGTTTTGGGACCCCTAAAGCAGTTATAATTATTGAAGACCCCACAGAGCTTTTGTTTATGTTGGTTATATTAATATTTACTGTCTTAGAATTTTAAAAAAATGTATTAAATCATTTTAAAATAAAAATAAGATTACTACATGTTAACCCCAAATTTCTTAATGGAGCTATAAAAAAATAACTATATTCCTGTCCTCCAATAATAGGGAGACAAGAGGCATTGTTTTATATCTTTACAAAGATTTTTATAAATCTTCTTAATATCTTAATTAAAATGGTTGGTTCTCAGTCTGCTTCTGCATTCAGTCTGTTGCAATAAATTGGATTAAATTATATGAAGGCAATCTGTAATTGAAAAAGGGATAACCTCCTGTATCCTAGCAGTCCTTGGATCATATTTTGAAAATCACTGCTGTATAGATATTAAAAGAGGTATAGGAATGTTTTCCCTGTTACCAGATGCCACTTATATGGACAAGCCATTGGTATGCATAGTTTTTTTAATGCTGGTAGTGACTATAACTTTAGTATAATGTAAACCCAGGTCATATTAATGGAATTTGAAAGCACTAAAAATGGGCTTGGAGTTGGGTATAGGTTATATAGATTTCTATATATATAGAAATGTAGAAATTGGGCGCCTGGGTGGCTCAGTTGGTTAAGCGACTGCCTTCGGCTCAGGTCATGATCCTGGAGTCCCGGGATCAAGTCCCACATCGGGCTCCCTGCTCGGCGGGGAGTCTGCTTCTCCCTCTGACCCTCCTCCCTCTCATGTTCTCTGTCTCTCATTCTCTCTCTCACAAATAAATAAAATCTTAAAAAAAAAAAAAAAAGAAATGTAGAAATTAGAATTGAGTTGGAATACCTAGACAGGAGTAATTTAAATTTGTGGTTGTTGGTCATTCAACTTGCCAGTTTGAAAATTATGTTTTATGCTCCCCCCAGAATAATACATAATGTAATTAAAAATAGTATAGAAAGGATTCTTTTTTAGATTTTATTTATTTAAGAGAGAAAGAGCACGTGTGCACGTGTAGTGGGGGAGGAGAGGGAGAGAATCTCAAGCAGACTCCGTCCGCACCGAGTGTGAAGCCTGATGCAGGGCTCAATCTCACAACCCTTATGAGATCATGACCTGCGCCAAAACCAAGAGTCAGACGCTTAACTGACTGAGCCATTCAGGCACCACTAGAAGGGCTTTTAATGAAAACAACATTCCCTTATTTTCCTAATCCCTTCTCCCCAATTCCACTTTGTAGTGACTCCCACCTTTAATACGTTCTGGTTTTATTTCTAACTCCGTATCATTAAATAATACGCTTCTCTCTCTTTTTTTTTTAAGATTTTATTTATTTATTTGACAGAGATACAGTGAGAGAGGGAACACAAGCAGGGGGAGTAGGAGAGGGAGAAGCAGGCTTCCTGCCAAGCAGGGAGCCTGATGCGAGGCTCGATCCCAAGACCCTGGGATCATGACCTGAGCTGAAGGCAGATGCTTAACGACTGAGCCACCCAGGCACCCCTCTCTGTGTCTTAATTTATTGACTTTTTATGCATTATATTTTTATTTCCTACAATCACAGTTAAGATTTAGTACATACCCTCTCATGCTTCTTATTTCTCCTTCGAAGTTCAGTGATAGGGCTATTTCTCTTATTTTCGGACACTCCATTTCCAACAATGGTAGTCAGTATCTCAGTACTCTCTAGATTAGGAAAAGAATCTTGAAACTCTGGTGCTTTACTTTCCCTCTTTCCCCATCCTATCCCCCAACTTAGCTGTAGTTCTACTTATGATTAACATTTACATTATATTCTGTAATCATAGTTTATCTTCTGTAATTTAGGTTGATTCTAAAACTTTAAGGCAGAAACTTACTAATATGACTGTAAGTAGTACTTAACTGTGAATCCAAGTGGTGGTGTTCTATGATTATCATTCCTAATGTCTTCCATTTTTACAACCCTGTACCACTTAATAGAAGAATCTTCCTCAGTTCAAGTTCAAATGGATGTTTGCTTTTTTTTACACCCTACTGATTGCTTAACTGTGGTGTCTTTTACCAGGATCATGCCTTTCTTCAGCAATGTCCTATTTGCTGAAGTCTTTCATTACCTTTTTTTCCCCAAAATCTTTTTGGTGCCTTGATTGTATCTTAATATTTTTCCAGGTTCCTGGTCTACTGTCTATTGTCCAATCCTTTATTTTCCTGGACATCTCTCTCCTGGAGGCTTCTGTCCTTTTTTTACTTCGAGTCCAAGCTTGCTGCCTCTTTGGGCCTGCTGCACAGCTGGTGACCTGGGCTCTCATCTCCCTCCTGGGTTTGGATCCACTATTTATAGGATCCCATGATTTCTTTCTTGGTTTATTTTTTGTTAAAGTACATCTTCATGTCACTTCCAAAGAAAAGGTATATAGGAGGTAAACTCTTTCAGTTCTTGAATGTCAAAAAAAAAAAAAAAGAAAAAACCAACAACTACCACCTTTATTCTGTCTTAATGGTTTAGCTGGGTACAGAACTTTGTATTAATAACCATTTTCCCTCGAATTTTTTAAGACATTAGTCTATTCTAGCACTAGTGTTATCAGTAAAAGTCTGGTTTTCGTGTAGTTGTATGCAGGTGACTTGTTTTTCCTCTCTGGAGAGTTTGAAAAATATATATATATATAAAAATATATATATATATTATTTTTTAACCTTGAGATGTTGTGAAATGCTGTATGTCTCGAGGTGTTGTTCTTTCATGCTGTTTTGTACTCTGTAGGCCCTTTTTTTAAAAGAATTTATTCATTTATTTGAGAGAGGGAGAGAGAGCACATGGAGGGGGAGCAGCAGAGGGAGAAGGTGAAGCAGGCTCCCTGCTGAGCAGGGGGAGCCTGATGGCGGAGCTATATCCCAGGACCCTGGGATCATGACCTGAGCTGAAGGCAAATGCTTAACGAACTGAGCCACCCAGGCACCCCTCCGTAGGCTAGGCCCTTTAAATTGGAAAATATGTGCCTTCCTTCCAGAGTGGGAAATATTCTTTCTTAATTTCTTTTATTTGCTTTTTTGCTTTTCTTTTCAGAATTCCTTCTAGTTGGATATTGGACTTCCTAGATTTATCTTCTCTTTTATAGTTTTTATATCCTGATCTTGTCTATATCCCTTAATTTTATCTTCTAACTGGTGTTAAGTTCTTATTTCATGGATACAAATTAGAGTCTGTGAAAATTCTTGTTTGTTACATTGAGATACCCATTTCCTGCAGGATCATTCCTGTTTCTTTTGCAGTTTATAGTAGGCTTTCTTCGACTGGTGATTTTGGTCGGCTGTCTATTTTGGTAAGGACTCTGGCTGGTTTCACTTTCTGGTAAGCAAGGAGAGAGCTGGCCATTAATTAACCTCCAGGTTAAGTCCAAGAATATAAAAGTGTTATTACTTTTTAATATAAATAATTCCCTAAATTCTTTACCTTTTTCTCCCCCCCCAGAGAAATACCCTTCCATTTTATGTATGATTCTTCAAGTATTTCTTATCTTGTTCATCCCATATTTTTATGTTTGTTTCATGATTTATTATTTAGTTTGTCCTGGTTTAAAACGGATTTATTAGATTTAATTTATTCACAAAGGATATTATCTAAATAGAAGCTTCTTTTCTGCTGGATGAAAATGAAAGTCTTTTATGGCACAAGATTTGGGTTTTTATTTACTTATCCTATTTTATTTTAAAAATCATTTAGTGACCATTAAGTCTTAAGTTTTATGTAGGGATATAATTTAATACCTTTTATTCTAATACTACAAACTAGGCAAAACATTGGTTTTAAATATTTCAACCTAAGATTAATTTTGCTTAAACTAATTTGAACTTGATATGACCTGAATTTTTAAAAATTTACTTTAGACTACTTTTTAGACTTAGCCACTAGATATTTAATTGAGTTGGTATAACCCAGGCTGGTCAGATACATCACATAGAAGGCAATTTTCTAAGGATATTTCAGATTGAGAGAGAATTTCCCAGATGGGTTTAAGATGACAAGCTAGAAAATCTTTATTCTGAACAGCAGACCACTGCCCTAGCCCTTAACCCGTGGGAATTGTAACTAAATCATTATTCTTCATGATGCTTTTGGTAGAGGATATGGTTCCAGCCATATCTGAGCAGATCTGACTATACAGATCAGAGTTAGGTTAGGCAGCCCTGGGCATGTAGTATATGATAATTGCTAAGTGTACTGACATCTTGTTATATGGTTCCTGGGAAGGGAGATTATAAGATTTATTGTTCAAACTGAGACACATCGGTGTGGGAGCATACTGTTAATAATTATGGGGGGAACAATAGGCTTAAACCAGAGCAAATCATCATCCCTTTTTTAGTCACATGGACCTTTAAGGATCAGAGGCAGTATAAATCAAATTGCTTGCCTAGTTGACTTGACATTCCTATTCTATTCCCACTTTGTTTTTTGTCCTATAGGACAAATTTTGGAGACCAGGAAGTGTGAACAGATATTCAATAAAGAGCAATGGGATGAATGGAAACTGTATAGGAATCCAAGATTATCTGAATTTTTACATAACCAAACCCTTTTTATGCAGTGTAGTCTGAATGTGTGAAATTTTATCAGTAAATGTTAAATACAAGCTTCACAGAACTGGTGTATTTATATTTTAAATATAATTCTTTTTCAGTTCTAGGAATTTTGAAGAAATATAATGTTATTGGCATTTTTTCTTAAGGATATGGAATTATCCATAGAAAATGTCAATCCCAAACCAATTTTTCCACTATTACAATTTAAATTTCCCTTTTCCTGTCTTTTAATTGTCATATATGTAGAAAATATTAGCTACTTTTAATATCAAAATGTGGAAAACCTCATCCAAATATAAATTATAAGAGTTTCTTTGGACTTTGTTCTAAGTTTTTGTTTTTTTTTCTTTTTCATATTGGGCTGAAATCTGCCACCCTTCCATCCATTGGTTCTAGTTCTGTTCTCTGGAGCAGCATGGAGTAAGTCTCTTCTATTAGAAGGCAGCTCTCATATCTTCCCCAGTCACCTCTTCTAGACTGAATGTTCCCAGGTCCTCCACTTTTTATGTGAAGTAATAGCCATACTTATAAGCTTCATATTGATTCTCTTTGAATACATTATAATTATCAGTGTTTTCCCTAATACAGTTAAAATGTGATGGCCCCAAATTTTAATTCTATGCCATATTTGTATGGTAGTGTGCACACCAGTGAAGAATATCCTGTGCTATAACCCATGAATCAGGTACTTATTAGAGCAGCTTCAGCTTATGTCAGGTATTTTTTTCTTAGCTATTCTTAACTGTTGGCTCATATTAAGACTTACGGTCATCTAAAACCTGTCAGCTAAATAACCGTTGGGGCTCTCCTTTTTTTAGAAGGCATTTCTGCCTTGGTAATAAAGCTTTAGCAAGTGTAATTGTGAGTGTTTTAGAAAACCTAGACCAACAAATACACTTTGATGTGCTTAACATCTGTAAGCCTTGGTTTTATGTGACATAGATTCTCAATTTAAAAGTTAAAATTTTTAAAAAGTTAAAACATCACTTTGAGAACTTTAGCTGGAAATTTTATTTGATTTACAGTTTTGGAAAATGTTTTTGCCTCTTTGAGTTTTAAATGGTTATGATTGCAAAGTATCTGGCTTAGGTCTCCTTTTGCAACATGTGCTACATTTTTGAGAGAAAAATAAATGAGTATAATGAAACGCTGCCTGTAACTTGAGTAATTTACCTAAATTAATAGAGTCCATTGTAGGTTTTGTGCCCTAGAGCAAGATTTCTCAACCTCAGCACTGTTGACATTCTTTGGATAATTCTTTGTTGTGCGTAGCTGTCCTGTGCACTGTAGGATATGTAACAGCATCACTGGCTTCTACCCACTAGATGCCAGTAGCACACATCACCACCACTTCCTCTGCAGTTTGACCATCAAAAATATCTCCAGACATGGCCAAATGTTCCTGGAGGGCAAAATCTCCCCCAGTTGAGAACTACTGCCCTAGAGTATCAGAAGTATTTAAGTCAACTGGGTAATAGTTTTCTACTTTAAATGTTTTCTACAGTTGGAGTTAGAATTTAATATTTTTAACATGATTTCTTTGTAGAGATTTTTTTTTTAACTGTAGAACATAATAAAGAACTCTACAAGCAACAAATACTTTTTTAAATTCCTAGTTTCATCAAGTTTTCCTTTCTTCCTAATACTGCATTTTATCCCAGTTTGTCGTCCCTGCTTTGTGATATGGTCCATGATCTTAAGCATAGTATGTGTGACTGTCTAATGTATTAAGATTAAGGAATAAAAATTATACAACAGTAACAAATACGGTATTGACTAGGCTTATTGAGTTCAAATACTTGGTGTTTTGTAGTCCATGATTAAATTTCTTGAAAATGTGCTTTTTATTTTGTTAAACTCTTAGATTTTAAAATTAAATTGTATTATGTTTATTCTTCTACTCCGCAATATAGCCAGCAGCCAGCTTCGGGTGTAGCCTACTCTCATCCAACTACAGTTGCTAGCTACACTGTCCATCAGGCTCCAGTAGCTGCTCACACAGTTACTGCTGCCTATGCACCAGCGGCCGCCACAGTTGCAGTTGCCAGGCCTGCTCCAGTAGCTGTTGCAGCTGCTGCAACAGCTGCTGCTTATGGAGGCTACCCCACTGCACATACAGCAACTGACTATGGTTATACCCAGAGACAACAAGAAGCACCACCACCACCACCCCCAGCTACTACACAGAACTACCAGGTAAGAAAACTACTAGTTTCAGTAGTCTTAACACGCAGGCTTCAGTGACCCCAGTGTATGATATAATGTCCAAGCCAGTGCTTATCATATTTGGGTCTTCCAAAATATAACTCTGATGATAGAAATGAATGTGTATTCTTAGGTAATTTAGGGGCATAGTCCAAACATTAAGTTCCCTTGCAGTGAGTTTTTAGAAATAATTCCCCTGAGTCCATTCCAGTCCATTTTATATCTATGTCTGTTTTAATTAAAAATATTTTACATTAATTACTGGTTAAATATTTAACCAAGGTTTTCAGAAAAATGAAGACATAGGGAAGATGCTCCTTGTTTGTACTATGGCAGTATTCCTCTGTCTCCTGTTTTGAGAACCATGAGCCTAAACTATATGGACCAAACAATTACATAGTGTCTTCTTAGTACTTAACAAGAGCAGAAATTCTGTTGCCTGTACATTCTTCCCTCAAAGTATTCTTTCTTAGTATGTAACAGAAATTGATGCTGCTCTTATATCCTGTAGTTGCTTTTGGTTCAGTCTTATTTGGGACATGAAGCTCTAATTCCCTTTTACAGTACTGTTTATTATGGTACTAAATTACTACTTATTTAAATTTGGTTCTAATCTTTTATTTTTCTTTTAAGATTTATTTGTTTGAGAGAGAGCATGCAGGAACTGGGGAAGAGGGAGGGAGAGAATCTCAAGCAGACGCCCTCCTGAGTGCAGACCCTGATGCAGGGCTCAGTCTCATGACCCTGAGATCATGATCTGAGCCGAAATCGAGTCAGACACTTAACCGACGGAGCCACCTAGGCTCCCCTGGTTCTAATCCTTTAATAACCTGCTTTCTGTTTGTTTGCTTTAGGATCTTCTGAACTTTGCCTAGTTTTCTATATTCTTTCTAAAGTATATGAATTTATTTTGTTAAGTAATGAGTTGACATAAATTATAACAGTATTTTTTATTAATATCTGTCAAGTTACGGGGCACCTGGGTGGCTTAGTTGGTTGGGTCTCTTTTTTTTTTTTTTTTTAAGATTTTATTTATTTATTTCAGAGAGAGAGAATGAGAGAGAGCATATGAGAGGGGGGAGGGGCAGAGGGAGAAGCAGACTCCCTGCCGAGCAGGGAGCCCGATGCGGGACTCGATCCAGGGACTCCAGGATCATGACCTGAGCCGAAGGCAGTCGCTTAACCAACTGAGCCACCCAGGTGCCCCTGGGTCTAACTCTTGATTTCAGCTTGGGTTGTGATCTTGGGGTCATGGGATGAGCCCCACAGTGGACTCTGCTCTCAGTGGGGAGTCTGCTTGAGATTCTCTCTCCCTCTCCTTTGCCATGGCCCCCTGTGCTTTTTCTCTTAAATTAGTAAATAAATCTTTAATAAAAAGATATTTGCAAGTTACTAAACTCAGAGTTCCTTTTGCTATGTGTGATTATTTTCATTATGTCCAGAGATGAAATGTAATAAATTTCATTGTTTTTAATAAGGTGTATGAAGCCCATCGTTTTCTGGGCCCTGCCTACTTCTTCAGCCTTTCCACCTGCATACCTTCCCATCCCTCCTCGCTTTGTTTAGTGCCAGAATTCACCCAGCTCACCTTGATTTTCACTGCCTTGGAGATTTATATATAGTGTTCCTTCTCCCTAGAACCTGTGTTCCCCTTTCCTCTCCTCCACCCGGAAGCTTCTATTCATTATGTTAATGTAGTGGTAAACAGGGGCACCTGGGTGGCTCAGTCAGTTAAGCGTCCCTCTTGATCTCAGCTTAGGTCTTGATCTCAGCTCAGGTCTTGATCTCAGGGTTATGAGTTCAGGCCCTGCGTTGGGCTTTGTGCTGGGCATGGAGCCTATTTTAAAAAAATAAGTTGTTAATAATAATGGTAAATAAAAAAGAATGAAAAGAAAGCTGGAGTAGTCACAAAGCTTAGGACACGCAAGTGGTCTTTACTATGAGATCCATTTTTAAAGCAAAACTATGAATTTCTTAATAGATTTTTTTTTAAGATTTATTTATTTCAGTGTGAGAGAGTGAGGGAGCGAACAGGGGGAAGGGAGAGTGAATCCTCAAGCAGATACCTCCACCATCCCCTCCCCCCACCCCCACCCAAAGCACAACACCAGATTTGATCCCAGGACCCTGAGATCATGACCTGAGCCTAAATCAAGACTGCCGCTTAACCGATGTAGCCACCCAGGTGCCCCTTTCTTAATAGAATTTTAAAGATAAGCATTATTTTAAAATGTGTCGGTGATTTTTTTTTTTTCTGATGTAAAAGTTAAACGTGCTGCTTGAAATGGTTTTGACCTTATTTTCAAAGTCCAAAATGAATGCCCTTTGTTTTGAATTTGACTGTTATACCTAGGTCAATAGTTAGGTTTTTTTTCCTTTATTACACTTCTGTATAGTAGAGTTAGGGATTTTTCCTGCCACTTACAGCAAGATTTTCTTTCATTCCCTTTGTTTAGGACTCGTACTCATATGTAAGATCCACCGCTCCTGCTGTAGCATATGATAGTAAGCAGTACTACCAACAGCCAACGGCAACTGCTGCTGCTGTAGCAGCTGCTGCCCAGCCTCAGCCTTCTGTTGCTGAAACCTACTATCAGACAGGTGGGTTTTATTGGCATACACAGTTTCATTGAAAACTACTGAAATACATTATTCAGTGTGCTTAATGAAGATACCCTTTTGAGTCCACCTAAGCTATTATGTTCTGTTACCTCAAGAAGCAGATTCTAGCCATGTCCTTCTCTTCTGCTGCATACCTTTGAGTACCAAAGAGTGAGAGGGCTATGAGGGCAAATTGTAATCATGCCCTTCTCTCCCTGAAATGTATTTGATTTCTAGGAGTTGTGATAACTTCTGGCCATATCCTTATCTTCGCCAGAAATGCCCAGAACATACTGCTGATTGCCTTTGTGTAACCAGTGGAAACCATTGGTGGGCCTGCATTTTTAATTCATCTTTCTCTGATCAGTAATGACAGTTGGTTCTGTTTCCAGCCTCTGATATTACAGTAAATGTAATGGTTCAAATACAGGAAATACTTTGTTTTCAAGGAAGCCTACATATTTATAGTCTTTATTTTTTTTCTTTTAAGATTATTTTATTTTTAAAGATTTTATTTATTTGAGAGAGACAGCACATGAGAGAGGGGAGGGTCAGAGGGAGAAGTGGGCTCTCCACTAAGCAGGGATCCCAATGTGGGACTCGATCCTGGGACTCCGGATCATGACCTGAGCCAAAGGCAGTCGCTTAACCAACTGAGCCACCTAGGTGCCCCTTATTTTATTTTTTTAAAGATTTTATTTATTTGACAGAGAGTGCACGCACTTGCACATGCACAAGCAGGGGGAGTCACAGGAAGATGAAGAAGCAGGCTCCCCTCTGAGTAGGGAGCTCGATGTGGACCTCCATCGAGGACTCTGGGATCATGACCCAACCCAAAGGCAGATGCTTAACCCACTGAGCTACCCAGGCACCCCATGATTTTTAAATTTTAAAGAGTGTGTGTGAGCAGGGGGAGGGACAGAGGGAAAGAATCTCAGTCAAGAATCAGATGCTTAACTGACTGAGCCACACAGGCACCCCTTGTAGATTTTTTGATATTCAGCTGAAAACTTTTAAAACAAAGCTCTCTGAGTTCAGAAAAGTAGACAGTTCCTTTATTTTAGTTATTTTTGAAGGACCATAAGAGTGTGGGTAGAGCCTTGGATTAGGAAAGAGTAGGACTGGCTTCTAGTACTGGCCTTACCACTAATGTGGCTGAGTGATTTTTACCTCTTTTCATCTCTGTTCTCTTACTTGTAAATGAGGTAGTTGACCCAAATCTCTCTATGGTACTTTTAGTTCTAAGATTTCTGTGAGTCCCTTAAAAGTGGTATAAAAATATTTTGAATTATAATGACCAACTTCTCTTATAGTTTCTTCTCTAATAATATGTGGGTACACTGATCTGTAGTGAACGTCCTGGTTAATTATCAAAGTTAGATTGTGTTAAAGAGTCAGAAGAGTCTTGATTTAGTCTTAGCTCTGATATTGACTGTGTGCCTTGTAAGCCATTGAGCTCTTGGGACATTAGTTTCCTTTTGTAAAATGTCCTCATCTGTGTGTTGTGTGGATCAAGTTTTATACTGCATGTAGATAACCATTTTATAAACTTTTAAGTGCTGTTTATTTAAGGTGCCTTAACTAAGCATAAAGTGAGTGTGGCCCCCTGATAACTGGGTCTTTTATCAGGAATTACATTTGTGTGCTTTAGTGATCATTAATAAGATTAATTATTAATTTAGGGCTTAATAATAAGGTTCCTAAGATTCTTAAAGCGTACATTTATTTTGAATATGGTCAAAGGCAGCAGAAAGTTTAGCAGAAACATGAATGGTAGCCATTTAAAAACAGCTGCACTCAAGCTGTTGATATTTGAAGAATTAAAGCAGTTCTTTTTTTTTTTTTAGATTTTATTTATTTATTTGACAGAGAGATAGCACAAGTAGGCAGAGTGGCAGGCAGAGGGAGAGGGAGAAGCAGGCTCTCCACTGAGCAGGGAGCCGGATGTGGGGCTTGATCCCAGGACCCCAGGATCCTGACCCGAGCCGAAGGCAGCCGCTTAACCAACTGAGCCACCCAGGTGCCCCGATATTTGAAGAATTAAGTCAGTGGCACCTTGTGAGTTGGAATTAGACTGAAGTTCACTCTAGATAAATTAATAAAATATGAATGGTATATGAACAAGTTCGATATAATTAAACATTGAAATTTTTACTGTGAATTGAAATCATATTTGAGGCTCTTTATTCTGTTCACAATATTAAGCACAACCCTCAAGTTAGACTGACTATCCTAAATACACACGTGCCTTTTCTAACAACTTTATTAGTACCTGTTTTAAGTAGTACTGCTATTTCAGTTGGTTGTTAATTTGGACAAAATGCCATTCTGGAAATACATAGAAAGCAACTGGGAAGGGATGGTAAATGAATTTTATGTAGATGTTATATTTTATTCAGTTGGTAATAAGAATTTCAACCCTTTTGCCAAGAAGAAATTGCTAGCATTAAATTTACAGTTGATGTTTATACTTTTTCTAGTTTTCAAGAATATTGGTACAATAACTGTTGAGGTTCACCTTTCTAATTTTCTGAAATCTCTTTGCCATTTTAGCCCCCAAAGCGGGTTATAGCCAAGGTGCAACTCAGTATACACAAGCCCAGCAAACTCGACAAGTGACAGCCATAAAACCAGCCACACCAAGTCCAGCTACCACTACTTTCTCCATTTATCCTGTATCTTCCACCGTACAGCCAGTAGCAGCTGCAGCTACTGTGGTGCCATCCTATACCCAGAGTGCTACCTATAGTACCACGGCAGTTACTTATTCTGGTAAGATGGATAAAGTGTGGTTAAATGAGTAAACAAATCCGAAACTTACTAGAAACTATCTTGATGTTCTGTGGCATGATCTTATCCCAGTAGCAAGAATTGAATTATTTGATAGGTGTTGCTCTATGTATATAATGTGACAAATGGACCATACTCTAAGTTGTGTTTTTAGGGTTTTTTTTTTTTTAAAGATTTTATTTATTTATTTGAGAGGGAGAATGAGATAGAGAGAGCATGAGAGGGGGGAGGGTCAGAGGGAGAAGCAGACTCCCTGCCGAGCAGGGAGCCCGATGTGGGACTCGATCCCGGGACTCCAGGATCATGACCTGAGCCGAAGGCAGTCGCTTAACCAACTGAGCCACCCAGGCGCCCGGGTTTTTGTTTTTTTAAGCCAGGAGATATTAACAATGTAAAATGCTCTTTGAGCATTTGAAAGCCAGTCATGCAGGAGTCCTGGGCCTTGCATTGCAGTTAGAGAAAATAACACCTAGTATTTTACAGGGTCATTTTTTTTCTGACTTTTCCAAATGAATTTGAAAACTTAAGGTTAACATTCAGGGACTACCACTGACAAATAGTATTGTTTATTTCAGCTACCAGGGAACTATTTCTTTATTATCAGGAGTAAGTAATCTTGAAAATATTGGGTAGCCTTTGTAAATATCCATAAGATTGTTACATAACATGTGTCTTGGAAGGACAGAGTAGCTCTATTTTCCTTAATCATATGTTTATTTTACTATCTTACTACAGAAATTATATATTTCCTTAAATCGTTATATTAAGAGAAATATATTCACTAAAATCTCGCTATGTCCAGTGCTTTTGCTAATTTCTAGCTAAGGTACTTTGCATTATTTCAGTGATTAAAATCACATGTTGCTTTTTTGTAGACATGTAACCTTGTACTACTATATGGTTTGTTCTGCATTTTATTTCTCTCTCAATACCTTGTCTTGTTCTATGGGTGATTTAAGGCAATATGGGCAATTTTAGTTCTTGATAATTCATTGCAGTTTGGGTGTTAAAAGCCTAACTACTGAATTAAAAAATTTTTTTGTTGTTTTTCAGAGTTTGTTTTGAGAGAGAGTGCAGGGGCACGTGCTTAAGCAGGGGAGGAGGGGCAGAGGGAGAGGGAGAGAGAATCTTTTTTTTTTTTTTTTTTTTTAAAGATTTTATTTATTTATTTGAGACCGAGAGAATGAGAGAGAGAGAGAGCACATGAGAGGGGGGAGGGTCAGAGGGAGGAGCAGACTCCCTGCCGAGCAGGGAGCCCGATGCGGGACTCGATCCAGGACTCGATCCAGGGACTCCAGGATCATGACCTGAGCCGAAAGCAGTCGCTTAACCAACTGAGCCACCCAGGCGCCCGAGAGAGAATCTTAAGCAGGCCCCACACCCAGCATGGAGCCCAAGAGTCAGATGCTTAAGGGACTCAGCCACCCAGGTGCCCTGTTTTTCAGATATTTTTATTTCTTATGCTATGATAAATGCTTATGCTGGGTGCTGGGGATACGGTGGTGAATTAGGCAGACGTGGAGTATTTAGGAACAAGTTTGTTGTGGCTGGAATACAGGATATATGGGGTAAATATCAGGAGATAAGGCTGGAAATGTCAGTGTGAAAAGCCTTGCAGGCTCTGTTATGATGTCTGTCTTTATCTTGTGGGCCAAAAGGGTGCCCAAAAGGAGCAATGGGAACAGATTTATAAGTTAACTGTGACAACCATGCAGAAATAAATTGGGAGTGAGGAGAGGTTATTCCTAGATGTGTCATTCAGGATTGCCCAGATACGACTTTTCTGCGCCTCTTTATCTCTGATGAATTTTTATTTGTATCTGATTAATCAGTTATAACTATAAATGGAATTATTTCAGTCAGCTCTGACTGGACACATTTTTTTTTTTTAATGTCCACATTCAACAAAATAAGGAGTACGATAGTATCCTTTCCTATTATTGCTTCTGTCTTATATGTGCTCCTCCTCCCTC
Organism: Neomonachus schauinslandi; assembly: GCF_002201575.2. Lineage (NCBI taxonomy): Eukaryota > Metazoa > Chordata > Mammalia > Carnivora > Phocidae > Neomonachus > Neomonachus schauinslandi. The sequence continues at coordinate 125,615,854 of NC_058409.1, forward strand.
TCTTTTCTGTCTCTCTTCCATTGTCTCCGTGGCTTGAATGTATCTTACACAGGATGAAGTTAATTATTTTTATTTACTGCTATATTACGTGAGTAATACATCATTTAAAACTAGAAACTATAGATAAAAAAGAAAATATTAAATCACTGGACATGTACCCCTAGATACTAATTGCCATTAACATTTTGGTGCATGTCTTTCTCTAGTTTTCTTCATGGGAATGTACATATGCAGTATATACATTTTGTTATAAAAATGAATTTGTCCAGTGCATACTATTTTGTTAATCGCTTTTTTTCTCATTGTGAATGTTCTTTCATGTCACCAAGTATAAGATACATCATTCTTTTGATTTATATTTTTCCCCAACTTTTTATTTTAGAAAATTTTAATTCTGCAGGAAATTTGAAAAAATAGTATAAAGTCTATATACCACTTACCTAGATTTACCAGTTATTAATATTTTATCATATTTGCTTTATCTCTTAAAACATTTCAAATGGGTCAGCATTATGTTTATAAGTTGCAGATGACCTGGTGCTTTGCCTAGAATTCTTCAGCCTGTATTTCCTAAGAATAAGGGCATTCTCTTACATAACCACATCAAATATCAATAAAAGGAATTGAACATGGATATTATCTAATTTCTTCAGTTGTCCACAAGTGTTTTTTATGGCTGAGCTTTCTGTTTGGTGTGTTTGTGCTTTGTTTTAAATTCAGGGTCTAATCAAGGATTGTGGATTGTACTTGGTTGTCATATCTTGTTAGTTTCAGTTTCCTTTAATGTAGAATAATCTCCTATTTTTACCTTGTCTCTCCTGACCTTGACATTTTTTAAGAGTTCAGGCCAGTTGTCCTGTAAAATATCACAATCTGGATTTACCTGCTTTCCTTATGCTTAGATTTTGGCAGTTTTCTAGTCAGTAAAACTACCAAAGTGAACTTTTTGCATTTCATCACATCAGGAGCAGATAAGTAATGCTGTAAATTCCTTATTGATGATGCCAAGTATAATCACTGGTTGAAGTGGTGACTACCAGATCTCTCCATCTTAAGGATATCTTTTCCCCTTTGTAATTAACCAGGTAATCTATGGGCCTGTTACCCAATTACTTTTCACTCTGTGGTGTTAGATCCTTTGAAAGTCTCTTAACTGAATCAAGTTCTACAATGATGGATATAAAATCTTTTTACATTGATTCTTAGCACTCTTCTCTAAGGAAGCATCTCCTCTCCTCTTCTTTTTTAGTATTACTATAGACTCATTCTCTTTAGTGTAGTATAATCCATTACTCTCATTTTTCTTTTTGAGGCACGTTTTCCCAAATTTGGCCAGTGAGATCCTTTTCAAACTCGCTTCTGAGCTGTTTGGACTTGGCATCATTATTCTTTGAGCACTTTTTCCTTTTTTCCTTCCACAGTAAGATATTACTGATACACTCCAAGCATTTCATGCCCAAGACTCACAATCAGCCATTTCACAAAGGAGCTGTGGTTTCTAATACGGTATTTAGAAATCAGAATCTGTGCTTAGAAATATATAGTTTTTAATGGCTGCATAATATTGTATGGTTGTACTATATAGATTTTAAAGTTTCTTTCTTGGGATGCTAGGTTTCATATTAGGGAAAAACTAGAAATAACAGTGGGTAAAATAATCCTTGTGTGAAAAGATTCGTGTATTTGCAAGTTGTTTCCCTAAGATAAATTCCTAGAAATTCCCATTATGTCAAAGGGTAAGCTCTTTAAAAAAAAAAAAAATGTGATACACAATGTGAAATTGCCATCCAAAAAGATCATTGTTAGGACTTCTGAGTTCTGTATGTGTAATTTTATATCAGCTACAATGTAGGTCAGCTGTATTTTTCATCTCATTAAACTTAGTTCTAGAATCTTGGTACCTGCTAAATGGTGGCTTGTAACATGCTGAATTTACTACTGAAATGGTATGTTTTTCTTTCTGATATTGTACATTTAAAAATTATATTTTAACTTAATATATAACTTACTAATTGATAAGCATTTTTAATAATTTTTTTTTTCTAGAGGTGGAGGGGGAGAGGGGGAGGGAGAGAGAGAAACCCAAGCAGGCTCCACGCCCAGGGCATAGCCCATCATGGGGCTCAATCTCACAACCCTGAGATCATGACCTGAGCCTAAATCAGAAGTCGGATGCTTAACCAACTGAGTCACCCAGGCGCTCCTAGTAAAAGTATTTATTAAGTGAAACTGTTTTAGCCCTAAAAAATTGAACTTTTACTTAGAGATGCAACCTTACATTTGTTTTCCCATAGTGCTTTTACAAGAAATGTACATTTGTTTGCTAGTAGTCATAGGAGATTAAATAGTAAGCTATAGTTAAGCTCACCTTTTGTTAGTTTTAGACTACAGGTGTGCAAATGAAGGAGATTATTTTGTAAATATTAAACCTAGCCTGGTGATTTTTGTGGTTTAAATAACTCAGTGTTTAAAGCACCTCACGGTCTCTTAGCCTCAGTTTTCTCATCTGTCAAGTAAGGGTAATAATACTTGCCTAATAGGTCTGTTTTGAGACTTCACTGTGTCTGGAACACTGCCCTTCATACTGTGGATTCTCAATTTAAAAAAAAAAGCTAAACTAAAAGTCCTGGTCATCCAGCATTGTAGAATGCTATTGCCCTTATGTTACTTTTTATTTTCTTGATACATTAATTCATAAGGTTACATTTAAGTGGCATTTTTGCAGTTTCTGTGCACAATAGCTAGTCATTTGGAAAATATCTGTTTAAAAAATTTCATATAAAAATCATGGTCCTAGCCAGTTATAATTTAAAAATAGCTTTGTTTGTTTTAACTAGACAATTTATGGTGTTTTAAGAGTGAAATTTAAACTGTACATATTTCTGCCTATCACTTTGAAGGTATTTGGTCTTCTGTCACATTTTTAAGTAACATATGATATTGGTAAGACTGACCAGAAGAGTTTATTGATCTGTAGTTTTTCCTTTGATCAGTTATATGAGTTGTTTTCTAATTGTTTTTTATCTGATCGTAATGCTTATTATTGATATGCCTACCTGCTTCTTCCTATTTTTGCTTTTAGATGTTTTCTTCTCTTACCGTACTTTCTATCTTTATAAGCATTTATATAATTTAATAGCCTGACATAAAAGTCTAGGAAGGCTTTTCATGCAAATTACTTGATTGCACTGTTTCCTGGATATTTCTAGTTTCAGGTGCCTGTGATTCTCACTTAGCATGCATCTTAAATCCTCACCTTTCCAATTCCTGTTTTCTTTCCTATGTGTGTATGTCTTTTCTTTTCAACATAGCAGTCTGCATTTGAGAGAGGTTCAGTTTTCCTTAAGTAGTTCTTCTGTGCCATCCTGGCAACCAGGAATATTTTGCTTGAGCTTTACGTGACTCTTGGCCCACTTAATTCCACTTCAGAAAAAAAAGAAGTTTTGCAGTGTGATCAATAGGGAGTCCACCAAATTTCCAGAGATCTTAGTTTAGAAAGGAGAGAAGTTTTCCAGTTTTGAGGTAGGCTTATGAATAAAACCCACAACTTTGTCAAATTTAAAACTTCTGTGGATTTTTAAGTCTATAAATCACTGAACATAAGCAACATGTGTATGTTATGTCTATGTCAGTAACTAGCTTGGTGTACTTTATCATTAGAGACTTTGAACAATGGAAATGGATAGAATCAAGCCATGCATTCAACCAGAAAATACAGTGCTCTTTTTCTTTTGGAGAATGAGAACCAATGTATTTGGTCCTTAATTCCAAAATTTTTTATCTGTTGTCCTATATATTCGTCTGAACTCCAGCTCCATATCACAGACGTCTGCTAAGGTTTCTTCACCTTGCTTCTCCAAACCAGCTTCTCTCAGCTCCTTGCTTTGATCAGTTGCACAACCCCATCAGTCAGTCACTAGAACTCAAAGTCTTGGTGTGTTTTTCTGTTCTTTTAAATCTTCTGTCCTCTCAGGCATCAAGCATATACTTCCATGAGTTTCTTTTTTTCCTATCTAATATCCTAGTTCAGACACTCCTTCAAATTCAACCCTTCCCAAATTGTGTGCAGAAGAATTCTTTTTGGGGAAATATTAACAGATTCTGTAACCGCATACGTTTATCACTCTGTCGTATCCCACCAACTGAACTATAAGTTTCTCGAAGTCAGGGACCAAATCTTAGACTCTTTTATGCCTTTTTAACACCTGGCATGTGTGGAGTTAAAAACTTGTTGATTGACTTGTATAAAAAGAGGGTAAATAAGATTTTTCCAGGTTTTGTGAGATACTCATTATTTGTAAATATGCACATGTAAACCTACCTTTACTGGCAGAATTTATTGAATTTAAATTCATAGCATTTAACTTGGCCTTTGGTAATTATATAACGTACTCTTTGTTTGATTTTATTTGTAAGGTACGTCGTATTCAGGTTATGAAGCAGCAGTGTATTCAGCTGCATCCTCCTACTACCAGCAGCAGCAGCAGCAGCAGAAGCAGGCGGCGGCGGCGGCGGCAGCTGCCGCTGCAACAGCTGCCTGGACAGGGACCACCTTTACTAAAAAAGCACCATTCCAAAATAAACAACTGAAACCAAAACAGCCTCCCAAACCGCCCCAGATTCACTATTGTGATGTTTGTAAGATCAGCTGTGCTGGACCACAGGTACTTATGTTGTATGTTTTACCACGAGCCTTCAAGTTATTTTTGATAGTCAAGTATGGTTGATATTCTAACACAGAGGTTTACATTTTCTTTCCTGTTAGCTTTTAGCTAACACATACATATTTTGCTGAACAGTCTTTTTTTAAGAGGTATTTGTATTGAGACATAAGAATTCTATTAAGAAAAAAATTTAAAAATGATTATGTTAATGAAAAATGGGTAAATTATACTTTTTTCATGAAAGATACTTTGCCCTTAAATAAAACTTAAATTTAACTTAAAAGTTGTAATTTCAAATTAATTGGGGTTGGGGGTAAGATTGACTTTTTATTTCTTTTAGCGTCCACAGCTTGCTTTATAAAGCCTTTATACAAAATTCTTCAGCTTAGCACAGTTGGCTGTTGATTTCCTTAGCTGTTCTTAGGGGTCCACGAGTATATGAATAGAATTTTACTGCTGAGAAGGGATGACTGACTATAGAGATCATTCAGTTTTACATACCTGAATTAAAGATGAGAGGACTTTGTCAAATGTGTTATTTTTTGGAGCATTTAAATAGCAGAAGAAAATTGTCTTTCTGGAATATTAAAAATCCTTAAAATAAGTTCTTTTAACAGTCTGTAGTTTACAGGATAACATTTCTAATAAGGCTAACTTTTGCATATGCTTTGTAGAATGTTCTTTCTGTGTAGTTTCCTTTGTGAGGGAATAGAAACTTTGGGAACAAGAAAGATGTGGGGAAGTGTCTTTTTCAAAAATGTCTACTAATGAAGCATGTAAAATATTTATCCCCCTTTTCCCCCCAGGTTTTGTTTTTTTCCTGATTGTTACATATTCAAATGGATGATTTAGGCATGAGTCTTTATAAAGTCTAATGTGTTCAACCCTTATCCTGACATTATTTGTTAATTTTTTTAAGAGTGTCTTTTTTTTTTTTTTTTTAAGATTTTATTTATTTGACAGAGAGACGCAGCAAGAGAGGGAACACAAGCAGGGGGAGTGGGAGAGGGAGAAGCAGGCTTCCCACTGAGCAGGGAGCCCGATGTGGGGCTCGAACCCAGGACCCTGGGATCATGACCTGAGCCACCCAGACGCCCCTTAAGAGTGTCTTTTTATATAAGAATTGACAAGCAGTTTGGTAGATAAAAGACATATTATTGGAAAGGGACAGTCTTTGACTCTGTAGTAGTTTCTTTCAGTTATATTGTCTCTGCCCTACCTATGTACATTCTTCTTAATTTATTAGATTAGTTCTGTCTACTTTTTAATACTGATTTTTTAGATTATTTTCAATTATCAGCATTCCCTGAGTTACACAAATTAGGGAATAATTGTGGAACATTTAATGTATGTGACTAGTTACATAAAACCTTCTTTCTCCCTATTTGAGTGTGATAGGAAATAGTCTCATTGTGATTACATGGTCAGGGGAGAGGGAGCAGGGGAAGAAGTATATATCCTGCTCTGCGATGGCTATTGAGAGGGGATGATGCTATGAGTGGCAAATGTAGACTGAAAAGATGTGTTGAGTGTCTGTTACCCATATAAAATGATAGAACGTGGGTCTAAGATCATTGGTGAAAAGTCGCATTTAGAATGATATATATAAGGCCGACCATTGGTTTGGAGTGTCTAGATTTTTATGAAAGAATAGGCCAGGGATACTTCTGCAACTCAGAGGCAGTGCCTTAAGGGGCTAATGAGCCTTAGAGAAAAGCATCATTGACTTTTTAAGTTAGAATCTAGGCGTGGACAAAGGAGGGAGGAGAGTAAGATTCAGGTTTAAGGGGCCATGGTCCCAGTCCTGGTTCTGCCACTGTGTGGCTTTGGACAAGTTGAGACCTTCACTTCTTTGGGCTTTTGTTCCCTCGCTTATTAAGGACTTGCCCTAAGTAATTGAGTCTCAGACTGCTTCATGGAGCCACTTCAGGCCACTGCAGATAATGAGAGGAGAATCAGATGACTGGGTCTTAGGTCTCCCTCTTTTGTTCCAAAAACAGAGCAACTTTCCCTACTTCTGTATAAGATTTCATTTGGAGAAAGGATTATCTTGTTTAAAAATTAGAAAATCATTGTTTTACGTAATCTCTAAAGTTCCATCCAGCTCTGAAATTCTGTGATATACAGTTTAATGCTAATGATACGTCTGTCTTAAAAACAATTTTAAAAATAAAACATGAAAGAGGAACTATTGGCCCCACTCAAGAAAAAAGAGACAGCAGTCCTTATTAACCTCTTCATTTTAATAAATCTGCCTTCTTTAATCATCTGATTCCAGACAGTTTTTGTTGGTTTTTGGTTTTTTTTTTTTAAGGATTTTATTTATTTATTTGACAGAGAGCACACAAGCAGGAGGAGCAACAAGCAGAGGGAGAGGGAGAAGCAGGCTCCCTGCTGAGCCGAGAGCCTGACATGGGGCTCAATCCCAGGACCCTGGGATCATGACCTGAGCCAAAGGCAGACGCTTAACCGACTGAGCCACTCAGGCATCCCCAGACAGTTTTTAATATACAGTTTCACTATTTTGTTGGCTAGTATTATAATAATATTGTTTTTCCTTACAAATACATGTAATTTTGAGTGTTATGTATTTTAAATAAGCTTTTGTTTCAGGATGGCATGGGTTCTTATGAAAACACATTCTGAGTTAGAAAAGTTAGTTTTATAAATAAATATACCTGTTCGTAAAATGTCTTGTTACCATTCAGAAACTTTTTTTTTCATGATACAGCTACATTCCCTCCCGTATCTTAGTTCTACAGTTAAATAATTTCTGGAATGGTCACTCTGTCCATCATTATACATAAGCAATAAAAGATTCAAATTCTTAAAACTGGAAGTGGTTACCTTATATTGTTAATATAGCTATGTATGAAAGTCCTTTGTAAATCAAAGTGTTAGATAAATGTATTCTTGGTAAGCAAAATACAGAGAACCACAGATATATCACGTATGTAGGGAATCCCACATGCTCTTGTTCAGTTGCTTTTATAGTTGTTTAGTGCTCATTATTAAATGAGTACTAGAGATTTGAGAATTGAATAATTTCAAATGATACAGATAGAAAATTAGCAAAGCAACATTTATCCTTTTTGTTTGAAACAGACTTATAAAGAACATTTAGAAGGACAGAAACATAAAAAAAAAGAAGCCGCATTGAAAGCCTCACAAAATACCAGCAGCAGCAACAACTCTACTCGTGGGACTCAAAATCAGCTACGTTGTGAGCTCTGCGATGTGTCTTGTACAGGAGCAGATGCATATGCTGCCCACATTCGTGGTGCTAAGCATCAGAAAGTAGGTGTTTTTTCCCACACACCCTTATGTCTTACTCTGTTTTCTTTTACTTTTTCAATGGGAGGGTTTAAATATAGGTGGCTTTAAAACTTGAGAGCTTTGAGTGGCTTATAGGCCTTGTTTATATGCTAATATACATAAAGGTAACATCAAATAGTCATTGCTTAAAGAGGGAAAGATTGGAGACATTTTTTCTTTGAATTAAACTAGATCATTTATTCGTCCAATTGGAAATTTGTTGTATGATTATTTTCCTCTTGTCATGCTTAAGTATAGGTTGGTATGTATGTGGCCAAGTTGATTTCATCTTTCTTTGCCTTGGTTTCCTCACCTTGTGGTAAATGGAGTATGTATCGAAATCTGCTTCACAGAGATTGTTTTGAAAGTAATGAGTTTTGTGTATACAAATATATAAACAAAAATATAACAAAGAAAAATATAGCTCGGATTTTCGTTTTATAAAGTCTTTTATGCCAGCTCAGAGCAACCAAGGGTCGTCAAAGAGTCATCCAAAAAGGGCTGGATTTTGTTTAGTTTATGTTGTTTAAAGCAGAGAATGTATATGTATAAATATACTTTAAGGTTTTTATTTAAAATGATAAATATCCATTTCCTTGATTTCTAAAAAAAAAACCTCTTTTTAGAAAAAGTTAATCAGTGCTTTTTGGATTTCCTCACAAATGTGCTTTTATTTTGTAGGTGGTTAAATTACACACAAAACTTGGTAAACCCATTCCTTCAACAGAACCAAACGTTGTTAGCCAAGCTACTTCTTCAACAGCTGTGTCTGCTTCAAAACCGACTGCCTCTCCCTCAAGCATTGCAGCAAGCAATTGTACTGTGAATACTTCATCAATTGCAACTTCCTCAGTGAAAGGTCTTACAACTACAGGAAACTCGTCTCTTAATAGTACATCTAACACTAAAGTATCAGCAGTGCCTACAAATATGGCTGCCAAGAAAACATCTACACCCAAAATAAACTTTGTTGGCAAGTACTAAAGATTCTGTGTTCCTCCTAACTCTGTCAAAGTGATGTTTCTCCTCCATTCCAGGACTAATCCTTCTGTTTTATGCTCTTGTACCCATCTCCCTTCTTCTCTGAGACCTTATTCGATCACTTAACTGTTTTTTTCTCTTGAAATTTTAATCAGTCCTCCATCTTCTAATGGCTTTTTCCTTTTCCTTTTGGTCATACAGGTTTACCTGTGTCTTCGATAATCTTTAAAAAAAAATAAAAGAACAGACATTTTCTTACTACCATAATCCTCTCAAGCTGCAGCCTAATTCTTACTTTCTCTACTTTATATTTCTTATCCAGTCCTCAGTCTGTTCCAGTGTTTCCACCCTACTCTTCTGAAACTGCTTTCAGAAGTCACCAAAGATCTAATTGCCAAATCGAGTGACCAGTTTTCAGTCTCACTCTGGTTACCTCTCTAACATTTGACCGAGTTGACTGTTGTACCTTAAAGCTTAAAGTCTCTCTTATATGTCTACCCACCCCATTCTCAGGTGTGTCTATAGGTTCTGCTGCCTTCATGTTCATTAAATGGTGGTGCTACTAAGATTCTGATTCTGGTTCTCCTCTCACTCTCCTCACCTAGTATTCACAAGTGGTCTCATTCATTCCAGTGCACAGTAACTTTAAAATTTCTTGGGCAAACTCAAAACTCCCACCTTTTAGAGCTATATTATAGGAATTACCTGGTTATTTTCTGTATGGCTCTCTGTGGCCAACCAGTGTCTCATTCTGTCACAAGAGTGTCATGAAATAATCTCGTCAAATTGCTGCGCTTTTTTTCACATGGAAAATTTTACTGACATTATTTATACTTGTTTATTGTCTCCTTCAGTTGTGTACATAGTCCTTTTGTTTCTGTCACTACAGTATTTCTACCAAAAAAATGCCTGTTTTTCTTCATAGCTACTGCCTTGTTTTTAGGCCTTCAAAGTCTTTACCTCAGAACTTTGTCTCTTACCACATTCAGTCTCTCCAAAGCTTATCAAAGTCATTTTGTTAAAATACGTGTCAAATTGTATTAGTCTCCTGCTTAAAAATTTTCAGTGGCCTCCTTGCATGTAGGAAAAAACTATATTCCTTAATTATGCCATCTGAGGCCTTCATAATCTGAATGTGTCATCGCATCTGCCTACATAGTAATTGATGCTGAGGTCTCCTTGAATTTACCATAGTCTTTTAGACTTCATGTTATTGTGTATGGTATTCTACGTAGACATCATTCTCTTCTTTCTGCTGGGCCAAGTTCATACTTGTTAACTCTTCTTTCAAAGCCCAGCTCAAGTGACACACCCTTAGTGAAGCCTTTGCTAACTGGATCATGTTAGAAGGTAGAGGCTCCCTTTTTTTTTTTTTTAACTTAAAAAAAAAAAAAATTTCCACCACACTGTGTTCCTGTTTACTGTAGCACTTACCACATTGTATTATAATTATTTGTATCTTCCCTTAAATTGTTGGCACCTCAGAAGCAGCTACACTATCTTACTCTTACATTACCAGGACTTAGGACGTTGCCCAGTTCCTTGGGAGGGAATTAGGGATACAAACGTGAATTGGGCTTAGGCCCTACCTTTTTAGGTACTTGCTATTGACTTTTAGGTATTTGCTGTTATGAGAGTCATGATGGGGACAGAGGATCACTGGGTGTTGGAGAAGGAAAAAATCCAGATATGTATTTCATTAACAGGGTAAAAAGGCCAAATCGTTGATGTGTTATTCAAAATTCTGATGTGTGTCAAGCAGGAGTTGGACTAATGGTGAAAAAATAACTTTATCTGAAATTTTTGTTGTGTCAGATTATACATTTACAAAAAGAAAATGAAAATTACTATAATTCTTTTATGCTCTTCTAGGTGGGAATAAGCTGCAGTCAACAGGAAATAAAACAGAAGACTTAAAAGGAACCGAATGTGTTAAAAGCACTCCTGTCACCTCGGTACAGATTCCAGAAGTAAAGCCAGACACCGTGTCAGAACCAGTCACACCTGCGTCTCTTGCTGCTTTGCAGAGTGATGTGCAGCCAGTGGGCCATGATTATGTGGAGGAGGTATTGATTTGAGAATACCATCACTGTGAGATTAGTATAGGAAAGAAGTGTGTCACGTTGAGGGTGCCTGGGTGGTTCAGTCAGTTAAGCGTCCGACTCTTGGTTTGAGCTCAGGTCATGATCTCACAGTTGTGAGATTGAGCCCCATGTTGGTCTCTGTGCCGGGCATGGAGCATACTTAAGAGTCTCTCCCTCTGCACAGATGCTTTATGCGTAAAATTAGATTTAGGTTACTTATAAAGGAATATCATAGGTATCTTTGTTAAAGTTTTTTAAAAAGCATGTCCTTGGGGCTCCTGGGTGGCTCAGTCGGTTGAGCGACTGACTCTTGGTTTTGGCTCAGGTCGTGATCTCAGCGGTCGTGAGATCAAGCCCTGTGGTGAGCTCCACACTTCAGCAAGGAGTCCACTTGAAGATTCTCTCCCTTTCCCCCCCGCCTTCAAATAAGTAAATTTTTTTTTTAAAAAGCATGCTCTTTAGGCTTGCCTAAGTGACATCATAATTTTTTTTTTTAACTTTTTCCTTACCAACACCATCACTGTGATGTAAGGTAACTTTCTATTTGTTTGGTAGGCATTCTTGTATCCTTCCAAGTATCCTGCATATAAAGAGTAAAAAAAAAAATCATGAGCCGCAAAATAATGACAGAGAGAGCCAATATTTCTTTCTGAACAATCATGTAGTTTCGTGTGTAAAATTAAAGTTGCTAATATATCACATCATGTTTGATTTCTCAAGCTGATTAGAAATCTTCCTGTCTTACAGGTAAACTCAGTAAATTGAGGAATGAGGGGCCTGATAAATATTTGCTATTAGCAAAAAGCCCAACATAGAGTGGTGTAGCACTATTTACTTTCACTGTATTATAGAACATACATAAGTTCTCTGAGCTTCAGTGTCCTTATCTGTAAAACTTGGATATTTCCAAAGTTGTGAAGATTAAATAAAGTACCTAGAACAGTACCTAGCATATAGTAGATTTTTGGTAAATATCTCTTCATTTTTTTTCTCCCATCAAGAAAAATTACATATTATGTTGTCTTTGTTTACCAGATAGAAAACTGGATTATATTGTTTATAAGTAGTTCACAATTTAAAAATTATAGATCATAAGAGAGTAAACGTTTGGTTATCTAAACGGCCAGGACACCTTAATCTTTAATGATATTGATTAATTAAGTAAGCCAAAACTTAAAGAGAATTGGCATTCAGAGCCAATCTTTAAAGCTTTCACAAATAATTTGAACCTAGTATCCATTATAGACATGTTAATAACCCTGTACTTCTCTTCCTAACTGGTTGTGCATTTAGAAAAAAATTGACATTGATTTTCCATAAAGTTACATGTATAAAATCTTGAGATTTGTAGAAACTTGTATACCAAAATAATGTCTTTAATCCTCTTATTTCCATCTCCAAGAGCAGTACCTAGCCAGTAGCAGGTATTCACTATTTATTAGAGAACTATTATCCAATTGCATTTAAATTGAAATGTTTAAACATAATTAAAGGTATTGAAATTAAAGTTAATATCAAATGCAAATACATGCAGGTATACATCTTGCATGGCGCAGTTAAGAATTTTAACACTTATTTCGATTCTCTAGATTATCCTTTTAAAAAATTATAGGTATTGTCTCTTATTTTCCCCCCACTTCAATATTAATTGTTTACATTTATTCATCACAGAATCTGTGAGGGTTTGTGAGTGAAATCTTCAACTATAATATTTTGTTATGATTCTTGAATTCTTTTTTCCCATGTCAAGGTACGAAATGATGAGGGAAAAGTAATTCGATTCCATTGTAAATTATGTGAGTGCAGTTTTAATGATCCCAATGCTAAGGAGATGCACTTAAAAGGGCGAAGACACAGACTTCAATATAAAGTGAGTAAAATTTGAACTGTCAGGGCAGTTTGGTCGGTTAAATGTTTGACTCGATTTTAGCTCATGTCATGATCTCAGGGTTGTAGGATCAAGCCCCATGTCAGGTGTGGAGCCTCCTTAAGAGCCTCTTTCCCTCTGCCCCTCCCCACCTTTAAAAATTTTTCAGCTGTCTTTTTTTATTTTAACACAGCTTGGAACATTCTACATAGAAAACACAACATCTAAACGTAACACAGTTCATGAACTCCCATTCTAACGTTAGCATGTCATGTCTCACTTGGATTCAGATGTTTGGTTTTTATTGATTAGTTTGTTATACTTGGCTAAGAACAGTATAACCATATTTCATCATTTTTAGTGACTGTAACATTGCTTGGATCAAGTAATCATGTATATATATAGATAATTGCTTCACATAAAGTATTTTGAAAGAAGTATTAGGTCTCCATCTATTTACCTTCTTGTCTTGGTAGAATTTCCACTAAAATGAATTTTAAGATGAGGAATTCATTGAAAACACTTCAAATGTTAAGTTAAATCCAAATCATTTATTTATTTAAAGTTTTTAATTAGCCTAGACTAATGCATTAGATTCATGTGTTCCCTTCTAAACAAAGAGGTGGTAAAAATTAAAATAGTCTATTTTTTAACCCTCACAGTCAGACATTTAGAATCTTCTACTTACAAACAAGTAAAGGAAAATTAAATATCCATTAGTGCACTAAGGATTTCTTCTATTGGTTAGCACTAAGTTATGTACTTTTTACATACTAAGTATGTCATCGTAAACTTAGTTAAGAATTTGGGGGATGGGAGGGGAAGAAGAATGTTTATTAATGTATTCTGAATCTTTCCTCTAATACAACTTATTTTACTGATTTTACCCTTAAAATAAATTTGCAACTGAAAGCCTCTATGATGAAAGAATATGGGGGACTGTATGATTAATAATACATGTAGATTGTTAGAGGGCATGCTAATTTTTTAAGTGTCTGCATTAACAGAAAAAAGTAAATCCAGATTTGCAAGTTGAAGTAAAGCCCAGTATTCGAGCCAGAAAGATTCAAGAAGAGAAAATGAGGAAGCAAATGCAGAAAGAAGAGTATTGGCGAAGACGAGAAGAAGAAGAACGCTGGAGAATGGAAATGAGGTAGTATCTTTAACTTTTAGTAGCATGATAGAAAGTGGTTCAGCCTTTCTAAAAAACTTAGCTATTCTGAGTATGACTCCTATTCAAAGCAATCCAGATTTGTTTAGTGTACTTTAATTTTCACTTTTCAGGAAGATCATAGGTACAGGAAAGAAATGCATTAAAACTAAGATATTGGCTTTTCTAGTATTTGACCATGGCCTTGGTATTGGGAATTATGTGGTAAGTGGTGTCTTATATATATTAAATATATGAAGAAATAGTTGAATTGTATATAGATAGATTTTTTTTTTTAATTAAACTCTACTATACCCAGTGTGGGGCTTGAACTCAAAAACCCAAGGTCAAGAGTCACCTGCTTTACTAATTGAGCCAGCCAGGTGCCCCAGAATAGTTTAATATTCTAAATAAATGCCTCAGTTTAAAACAAAAAAGAACATTTTGTTACATGATAAAAATATCCTGAGTATAAGATTTGGTAGATTCTAGACAATAATGTGTGCATTCTATAAAAGAAACGTCTATTATAGAAGCTTTAGAGGCTATAGGGAAGGAGAAAGGAGAAAACATATCTTCTAGAGATATATTAATATTTGGTTTTATTGATATAACTGACTTTTTTTTTTTTGAGAGAGAGAGTGCATGCACGGAGGAGAGGCATAGAGGGGGGAGAGAGTCTTAAGTAGGCTCCATGCCCAGTGCAGAGCCCAGTGTGGGGCTTGATCCCAAAACCCTGAGATCTCACAAACCTGAGCCCAAAACAAGAGTTAGGAGCTTAACCAACTGAGCCACCCAGGCACCCCAACATATCCTTAAATGATAAAATTCAGGGGCACTCGGCTGGCTCAGTTGGTAGAGCATGTTACTCTTGATTTCAGGGTCATGAGTTCAAGCCCCACATTGGGTGTAGAGGTTCCTTGAAAAAATTAAATGGTACAATTCAGTGGTTTTTAAGTAATACAGAGGTATACAGCCATCACCCAGTCAGTTTTAGAACTATTTTTGTCACCCCCAAAAGAAACCACAAACCCTTTGGCAGTCACTCCCTGTTTTCCCGCCAACCCCTACATCTATCCCTTTCTGTATAATATACAATATACTTCTGTCTATAGACTTACTCTGGGGGCGCCTGTTTTGCTCAGTTGGTTATGCGTCTGCCTTCTGCTCAGGTCGTGATCACAGAGTCCTGGGATTGAGCCCCACCCTTCTCAGTGGGGAGCCTGCTTCTCCCTCTCCTACTTCCCCTGTTTGTGTGCACGTACTCTCTCTGTGTCAAATGAATAAACTCTTTAAAATATATATATATGTATAATTTCAAAAAATAAGAACAGAAGCATAATGTACACTTTTTTTTTTTTTAAGATTTTTTATTTATTTGACAGAGCACAAGCAGGGGGAGGGGGAAAGGGAGAAGGAGGCTCCCTGCAGGGCAGGGAGCCCGATGAGGGGTTCAATCCCAGGACCTGGGATCATGACCTGAGCCGAAGGCAGACGCTTAACCGACTGAGCCACCCAGGCGCTCCTGTTCACATTTTATAATTCACTTTTTTCATTTATATGTCAACTTAAAAATTAAGCTAGGATTATTTTTATTTTTCATGACCGCATAGTATTCTCTTATAGATGTATAATTTTCTTTATAACTTGTCCCACATTGTTAGTTAGGTTGTTTCCAGCGTTTCTGTAACATAATTATTACATTGACCATCCTTGAGGCTGTATTATTGCATAAATCATGATTAGTTGCTAATAATAATGTTTCCAGAACTGGAAATATTTGTTTGAAGGAGACCCGTACTTCTGCCTGTACTGAATACTGTAACTTCAGTGGTTTTCAGATATTTTGGTCTCAGGACTCTATACTCAGTAATTATTGAAGACTCCAAAGAGCTTTTGCTTAATGTGGGTTATAGCTGTCAAGATTTCACTATATTAAAAATTAAAACTGAGAAGTTTAATATTTATGAATTCATTTTAAAATGACATTTTAACTATATTTGTTTAAAATATAAACATATTTACTATATTATATTGCATGTATTTAATAAATATGGTGAAAATTAACTCTAAAATAACTATTTGTTCACCAGAATAGTGAGAATGATACTGTTTTACATTTTTGCAAATCTCTTTAATGTCTTGCTTAAGAGAAGGCATCATGATTCTCATATGTGCTTCTGTGTTCAATTTGTTGTGATACCACATTTTGCCTCTGGATAACTCCACTGTACATTCAAAAGAGAATGAGAACGGAAAAGGTAAACGATGTCTTAATATTAAGACATGGATCCCCTGACAGGCCTCAGGGAACATCTGGAGTCCTTGGGCCACACTTTGAAAATTGCTGCTGTAACATTAAAGTCCCTGCCAATGAGAGAAATATGAAATCCTTTTTTGGTTCGTTGGTTTTTGTTTACAAATTTGAAATTTGGGGGTAGGAAGGGGAAATCTTTTCAAATTTGTTTCAGTTCAGTTTGAATTGTAATTATATTACTGGCAAATTTTCAAAAACTTCTTTTGAGTATAGTTGACACACAATACTACATTAGTTTTAGGTGTACAACATACTGATTTAGTAAGTTTATACTTCATGCTATGCTTACCACACGTGTAGCTACCATCTGTCCCCGGACAACACTGGTAATTCATTGAGTATATTCCTTATGCTGTGCCTTTTATTCCTGTGACTTACTCATTTCATAACTGGAAGCCTGTATCTTCCACTCCCCTTCACCCATTTTGCCTGTCCCCTCACACCCCTTCCCTGTAGCAAACATTAGTTATCTATATTTATAGGTCTGATTTTGCTTTTTGTTTATTCATTTGTTTTTTTAGATTCCACATATCAGTGAAATCATGTATTTGTCTTTCTCAGTCTGACTTATTTCACTTAGCTTAATACCTTCTAGGTCCATCCATGTTGTTGCAAATGGCACGATCTCATCCTTTTTTCTGGCTGCATAATATTCCTATGTGTCCATCCACATCTTCCTTAACCTGTTTGTGTATTAATGGACAGTTAGGTTGCTTCCATGTTTTGGCTATTGTAAATAATGCTGCAGTAAACATAGGGGTGCATGTATCTTCTCAAATTAGTGTTTTCATTTTCTTTGGGTAGTTACACAGTCGTTGAATTGTTGGATCATAAGGTGTTTCTATTTTTAATGTTTTCCACATTGGCTGCACCAATTTACATTCCCACACACAGCATACAAGGGTTCCTTTTTCTCCACATCCTTGTCAGCCACTTTTTATTTCATAAATTGAATTTTATTTCATGTTTGACCATTTACATTTCTTCTGTAGTAAATTGCCTATTCATTTTTTTTTTTTACTTACCTGTTGTTCTGTACAGACACTATATTGTAGCTATTAACCTATTATTAATGTGTTATATTCAGATAGTTTTTGCTGTTATGTATTTTTATTTTTTTAATATGTTTAAATATATCAGTCTCAATTTTTATGAATAATCTGCCTTTGTAATGCATTTGAAACTCTGTACTTAGATTATGGAACTTTTCTTCTTTTGCTGATATATCAAGTATTTATTAAGCACCTATGATGTGCTAGGAAATTGCATGTAGTGTGTTAGGCACTGAGTATGAATTGGTAAACAATGGATAAAAATCCCTGCCCTTATATAACTTAAACATTTGTGTTCAGTAATAACAATAAATTATTCAAAACTGGAATGAATGTAGTTTTCCAGAGCCGTCAACCTGTTATTCATTTTCTCTCAAGGCCTAAATAACAGAAAAGTATGTTTCTGTACTACTTCCAAGTTGGATGACCCAAAAAAAGCACACTTATTCCCAGCCTGAGGAAATTGGTAGTTTGTATAGAGCTACTTGAGAAGCATACTTGGGTTTTTTTGTTTTGTTTGTTTTTGGAGAACCACACTTCTTTCTTTTAAATTAAACAAATTTGTCTAGTAAACCTTATTACTATCAAAATTTGCTTTAGAGACATGATTTCCCTTGGGAGTTATCGGTACCTAGTTTGAAGCTAAAAGACAGAAGTGAGAGTGAGGTAGTGAAAGAGAAATTAGATTCTGAAAATGACTGTTAAAGCAGAGGTTATACAATAGCTGCCCACAGTCCAAGGTCAGCCCATGGATGTTTTATTTGATAAACACGGTATTTTTAATCTGAACCAACATTAAAGATTTTGAAAAACTTTAAAATCCTGATGATCTTGGGATTGCAAACCTCTATTCCCTTATGGCAGTAATTAATTGGGACTGAGTAGCAGCTGTTCTCTCTGGCCAGAACATGTACTTTCTTTTTATTTTTTCTTCAAATTTTTATTTAAATTCTAGTGAGTTAACAAACATGTGCTTTCTACTTGACCATAGTCCTCTCCAACCTTAATATGTCCCCAAAAATGAGACAGAAAGTGAGTTGCCATTTATCACTGTCTTGCACTGTTGTTTTTCCTCATAGTAGACAAATTTGTGTATGCCTGTATCCTAAATGGGGAAATTAAAAGTAGTCTTCAGAGAGTCTCTCTAAGGAGAAAATAGGAGGGAACACATTTCTTTGGAGACAGGAAGATAATTCCTGAATGTGTGCTTCACGTCTTTCATTCATACACGTTATTGGTCTGGCCACTCTAGGTAGGCATTTAAGTTTACAATCTTTATCTTAAAGAGGGAGAGATTGAAAGGAACTCTGAGGTTTCTGGTGTTTGTTCCTTTGGCTTTGACATCAGGCCATGAAATTTTGTGTTGCTTTTCTCTTTGTTTTCTCACCTCTTTTCACTCATATTTGCATCCATTTACTTGTAGATGAAAGCAAGTAAAGGATATTAGATACAGTAGGGAAAAAGAAGGGTGTTAGCCAAGCTGATTTGGGACAATTTTTTAATTGCATTTTTTTTGTCATTACTGATGTAACTTCTTGGGTTGTATTTTTCTTAAAGGCTTGTAATGTCATTCTCTATTTTCAGACGTTATGAAGAGGACATGTACTGGAGAAGAATGGAGGAAGAACAACATCATTGGGATGATCGCCGCCGAATGCCTGATGGAGGCTATCCTCATGGTCCCCCAGGCCCATTAGGCCTTCTGGGAGTCCGACCAGGCATGCCTCCTCAGCCACAGGGGCCTGCAGTGAGTGTCCACTTAATTTACATAGGGGGGTGAAAGTGTAAGATTGGTTCAGCATTAGAAGATAACAGTTTGGGGGGGCTAATTCTTAGATTTAATAGTCTCATAATCTCAATGTAAGTTTTTCATCTGATTTAGAATTTTCCCTCCTTTTATAGCTTCCTAACTCATGTCTTTATAAGGACTTCATAGAGTTTCCATGAATTTTTCTTACTTTCAGTAAAAGCTAAACAGGAGCAGAGCTTTTGTTCTGTCAAGTGTTCTTTAACATTAGAGATTTTCTTTCTTTGTTTTTCTTGACATTTGCAAGAACAACCAATTTTGAAGGCAGCTGCTTTGCCTTCAAAATTATTATGTTCCCATTACCTGTTGTTGAGAATCTTTTTTCCTTCTTCAAATCCCAACTATCTAAAACCTGTTACTGCTTCTGAATTGAGTGCAGGATAAAGGGGTATGTAATGGTTCAACCTGAGCATCAAAACTATAGGAAAGATACGCATCTTAAGAGTTTGTGTTTCACAGAAGCTGTGTAGAAGAAGAGACGCCAACTTATGAGGAACATTTCATAGAAGTTCAGACTACAAAACTAGAGGATTTTTGTTTGTTCTGTTTTCCAGAGAATATTTAGGAGAGAATAGCAAATTCCTCCTCTTTAACTTATTCTCTTTCTCATTTGTCTTTACACAGAACAAGCATTTGTAAAACCTGTTTTATCAAAGCCAAAAAAAGTTTCACAATCACTGGTCTTCAAAGTTGAGTAAAAAGTATTTTCATAACTTTATTAGATACGGTGTTCAGGCAAAGCATGTATACATACAGAGATATGCATACATACACAAGCTTCCGACTCTTGACAGTATAACTTTCCAAAGTTTGCAGTTTTGTTTTTACTGAAGTAGAAAAAGGGAAGATAATTTTAAATGGACATTTTGCATAGTTGACTTTCTTACTAAAAAGGCATGAGAAACATATGTATAGTTGAAAAACAAGTTTACTTTTGCCCAGGAACCATTGCTTTTAAATGAAGTAACTTTTTTCTCTAGCCCTTACGTCGTCCTGACTCATCTGATGATCGTTACGTAATGACAAAACATGCAACCATTTATCCAACTGAAGAGGAATTACAGGCAGTTCAGAAAATTGTTTCTATCACTGAACGTGCTTTAAAACTTGTTTCGGACAGTTTGTCTGAACATGAGAAGAGCAAGAGCAAAGAGGGAGATGATAAGAAGGAGGGAGGTAAAGACAGGTGTGTTTTCAGAGTTACTTACTTTGCTTATTTTTGTTTTTCCTTCCATGGACTTCTTATACTTGAAATAAAAAGTTACAAAGACGAAAAACTCTGGTGTGAGTGTACATGTCTTACCTTATTTGAGTAGATATTTAATGTATTTTGCTGCTGTTTGCTAAAATGAGAAATAGTTCCTTATAATCTCCAACCTTGTGATTTTACTAATTTTATTTTAATTTATATAAAACTATTTTGAGTCCTTTTTCAAAGCAGCCTTCATATTTGCATTCAGCTGTTCTTCAGTTTTTATTTGTTGTATCTGTCCCTGTTCAGTCCTTGTTTTAGCAACTTGTTTCCTTAATTTATTGACCATAAAGAATGAAGAAGCTTAAGCTTTGGTAACTTTTTTTTTTTTTTTAAACGTAGGCTCCAGGCCCAGTGTGGAGCCCAACACAGGGCTTGAGCTCATGACCCTGAGATCAAGAGTTGGACACTTAACCAACTGAGCCACTCAGGCACCCCTAGAAACATCTTTCATATCAAGTTTTCATTGTAATCTATAACTTCTCATTTTCCTTTTACCATTTGGAAATATTTTTATATTAAACATGGCTCTTGGGGGGCCTGGGTGGCTCAGTCAGTTAAGTATCCAACTCTTGATCTTAGCTCAGGTCTCAGTCTCAGGGTCATGAGATTTAAAAAAAAAAAAAAGAAGAACTATGACTCTTACTCTGATTTATAAAATGAGACACAGAAATGTTAATATTCTTTGAAATTGTCCCTGTGAGAACTTAGTTCTTGATTTATTTATCCATATTTCTTATCTAAATGAAGGATACTTCTAAAAAATACTAAATATTTTTTAACTAGTTGATGAAACTTTTAATAGTATAAAAGTTATTTAATTTACTATTATATATTTAGAGATTATCATGGGTCTGGTTGAGAAGAGAAATGTCATAATTTGATTTCACTGCAGAGCTTTAAAAGGAGTTTTGCGAGTGGGAGTATTGGCAAAAGGATTACTTCTCCGAGGAGATAGAAATGTCAACCTTGTTTTGCTGTGCTCCGAGAAACCTTCAAAGACATTATTAAGCCGTATTGCAGAAAATCTACCCAAACAGCTTGCTGTAAGTATTATGGAAATGTTCATTTTTACCCCTTGTCTGGTTCAGAAGTTTTTGGCAGGACTAACTGTGCTTTCAGCCTAAACCTAAGCCAGCCTTTAAATTTTTGGCTTGACTTTCCATGTTGAGTTTTTTTTGCTTCGTTGTGCAAATCGGTAGGACTATTTTCTACTTTGTCTTTTTAGGTTTTATAGTGCTTGTATTTGACATGAAGCCATCTTGCTAATTTATTTAAAAATGTAAAATTGTAGCACATGTCCTCATCCTGTTTTTTTCCCCAAGATTTGAAGCATAAGAGAGAAGGCAGTTGACCGAATATGGTTTTTCTTTCTTTTTTTTTTTTTTGTTAAAGCCCCTGTGTAGCAAGCTTAAATTTTTAAAATCTGTGAACCTCTTGCCTATTTAGTTGAATACATGTTTTTAATAAAATACAGTAAGAAATAGTCTTTCCAATTTGAATTTCCCTGGTTTTGTTGTGATTTTTGTTTTGTTTTGTTTTTCTTTCTTTATAATGATAGGAATTCTCTGTCCAGCAAATCATGGCAATGCACAATTAGTAGAATATCCCCTTTTGGTCTTACAAAAGCAAACTTTTTGTTTTAAGTTTGAATTCTAAAAAATTTTATACATTAATTTGTCAGAATCTCAGATTGAGGTTTAAATATTCCTTGGGATGCCTGGATGGTGCAGTCAGTTAAACGTCCAGCTCTTGGTTTCGGTTCTGGTCATGAGATCGAGCCCCACGTTGGGCTTGGCTCTCAGCACAGAGTCTGTTTAAGACTCTCTCCCTCTCCTTCTGCCTTACCCGCCCCCCCCCACACACACACACTTGCCCGTTCATGTTCCCTCCCTCTCTCTCTCTCTAAATAAAATCTTAAAAAAAAAAAAAATACTCCTTGAATAATTTAATGTATATAATTTATCTTAAAACCTTGCAGTTTAATTAGATATTCTAAATCCAAGGATTGACATTTCATTGGTAATGTGTATTCTACAGCAGTGAGTCAGAATAAATAGTACCTGACCACAGCAGAGCAACTGGTAACAAAAGGGATAGTGAAGCACAGTGTTGAACTTAAGCTCTGACAACTCTGACACTTAATGTTGTTTGCTTTATGTTACCATTGTTGCAGAAATGAAGTTTCTTATTGTGGATGAGTCTTTTAAGTACTAGGAGCCAGCAGAATTGGCATTGTGTGTCTGCTTCTTATTCCTTTGTTGAGGCTGCTAGGGCAGTGGGGTGTGGTGGGGGAGAGAGGAAAGGTTTGAGGACCTTGAGAGAATTATGTAATTTGCTAGAAATATCTTGATCTTAATTGTGATACTTAGTAAAACTACAAAGCGGGAAATATATCCTAAGGAAATAATCAAGGAGTTAGACTAAAAACAAAATACCGTTTCCAAATCAGACTGTACTTACTATACAAGGGAATTAAAAAAAGTAGAATTAATTCTTCATCATTGTTATAGTTGACATTTATATAGTACTTAGTATGTATCAGGCACTGTTTTTTGTTTTTTTGTTTTGTTTTTTTTTCTTTTCTAAGATTTTATTTGAGAGAGAGCACACGAGCTGGGGGAGGGGCAGAGGGTTGGGAGAGAGAGAATCTCAAGTAGACTCCCCACTGAGCACAAGCCCCCAGTGTGGGGCTCAATCCCAGGACCCCTAGATCATGACCTGAGCCGAAGTCAGACACTTAACTGACTGAGCCAACCAGGTGCCCCAACCAGGCACTGTTTTAAGGGCCTTATATAGTTAATTCACTTAGTTCTATAGGTTAGGTAAAGATTTCTGTCCCCATTTTACAGAAACAAGATAGGAGAGTTAAATAATTTGCCCATCTTCACAGCACTAGTAAAGTAACAGCTGGAATTTGAACTTACATACTATACTATAAACACTCAATGTAATTTCTGTGTAACGTCTTCATTCATTCATAGGAAC
The DNA here is from genome assembly GCF_002201575.2 of Neomonachus schauinslandi. Taxonomy (NCBI): domain Eukaryota; kingdom Metazoa; phylum Chordata; class Mammalia; order Carnivora; family Phocidae; genus Neomonachus; species Neomonachus schauinslandi. The sequence continues at coordinate 125,639,331 of NC_058409.1, forward strand.
TGGGGCTTATTATCTTTTTTTTTTTCAATTTTATTTATTTATTTGAGAGAGAGAGCACATGAGGGGGGAGGGTCAGAGGAAGAAGCAGGCTCGCTGCCGAGCAGGGAGCCCAATGTGGGACTCGATCCCGGGACTCCAGGATCATGACCTGAGCCGAAGGCAGTCGCTCAACCAACTGAGCCACCCAGGCGCCCTGGGGCTTATTATCTTTATCAAATTGTAGTGAATCCTGGTTTTTCTGGCTGTTAATCAAGACTTTTTGCTCTCTGATTGTGAAATATAGATGTTGATTTCACAGTGTACAGTGGGAATGGTTGAATTCAAGAATCTATTTAGTTTCATTCAAATTCTGCAAATGTATGAGAACTTAACTACCCAGATGCTATTTGGAAGGTACAGTAGTAAATACAGCAGTGTTTCTTTTATCCAATAATTTATAATCTAATAGGGACATACACAAATAATCCCTCTGATACAAATAATGATAAATATTAGCTCAACAAAGAATTCTAAAAGGAAAGTATAGTAAGAGATTAATGATATTTGCATTATTGTAAGACTTCTTGGAGAGTAGTATATTATCTACTGCTTATAAAATGATTGAAGTAGAGGCGCCTGGCTGGTTTCATCAATAGAGCACATGACTCTTGATCTTCGGGTTGTAAGTTTGAGCCCCATGTTGGGTGTAAAGATTACTTAAAAATAAAATAATTAATTAAATGTTTGAGGTAGTGAGAAAATGAAAGATCCATAATGAATCTGCTTTGTCTGATAATGTAAAAGTCCAACTAATTTTTTTGTACTCTTCATTACATAGGTTATAAGTCCTGAGAAGTATGATATAAAATGTGCTATGTCTGAAGCGGCAATAATTTTGAATTCATGTGTGGAACCCAAAATGCAAGTCACTATCACCCTGACATCTCCAATTATTAGAGAAGAGAACATGAGGGAAGGAGGTTGGAAAGCCATTAAACATTCTACTTTTCTATTAACTTTTTTTTTTCATTTACCTACTCTTTAAGATGGCATTAAGCCCTAGAAGGCAACATGCTGGCATTACATAAGAATTGGATAGATTTGACTTATGTAGCAACCAGTTTTGCTTAAGATCATTTCCCAGAAAGTAAATGCTCTTTTTAGTAATGTACTTTTATATAAAACACTCATGGTATTATTGACTTTCTTGATTTTTTTCTTTTCTTGCTAACCTCAGATTTCTGGAAAAAAAAAGTTCAAAATTATTCTTGCTGACGTAGTGGACACATGAAAAAATTAAATGTTGGTAGTAAGGGGCCACAAATTTAACTTCTATTAAGAAGTTTTTGTTCTTGTCTTTAAAAAAAGACAAGAGAGTTTCAAATAAAATTGGTTATATACTTGTAATACTTCCATTTTAAGAGGCATTGTTATATGTGTAATCATGGATTTGGCTTGTCCTGAGGTAAATATTTCTAGTTCTCTGAGGTTGCTCTTTTGTTTGGAGAGTTTTCGTGAATGCAGAGCATCCTAATGCACGTAGATTTGGGCATTTGAACCCAATATAATTATACTAGAGATATTGAAAAATAAATGGTGTAGGTGTAGTTAGTAAGTTATAGTACAGTACAGGGTTTTTAAACTTACTTTACAATTGTAGAAGGTGAAATCCTGCTGGTGCCAGCAATGTTGCTTTAGGGACTGTTCTGTAACATTTTCAAAGCTTCAAAAGCTTTTAAGCCAAAAAGCATGGTCAGTGTCTGCCTTATGTTGGTTCTGTTGTTTTATGGGTCAGATAAAATTTACTTTGTTTCCTTTCATGTTGTTTTTGTACATCTTAACTTGTTGAGTATGGAGTTATATAGTCTACACTAATATTTCTTTGTGATACAGATAGAGGAGAAAAGAATACTGTATTGAATATTAAAATTGTCTAAAATAGCATCAGTAGGCTCTTAGTTACTGTCCCTTTAAATTTGTTTTCTTACAGCAAAGCAATTTTTTTTTAAGGCACTGGGCTTTCCACGACCCAGGAAGACAACACTTTATTTTAAATGTGGTCATTGGGAGACATGTCTAATCTTGCATACTTCACGTATACACCATATCAGGACTTGTATGTTGTATAAGCTTTGCATCTTAAAAATGAAAGGGTATTGTGTAAAGGATCTTTTATATGAACATGATTTTCCACTCAAAGACTGACTGTGGATATTGCTGGAAAAACAATTCCTGAGTCAATCTGGTCAATTCATATGCAACATATGACCCTTAGGATTTGAAAAAGAAATATTCTAATATGATATAAATAAAAGTTGTTATACTTGGGATGAAATTATACTCATATAACCATTTAATTTAACTATTTCAGAGCACATTTTATCCAATTCTATTTAGCCTTAGTTAAATTTGTACATTATCGAGTTATTTTGTTACATTGCAAAAGTCTAAAGTTCATATCGCATCTGTAGTAGTCTTTGATAACCTATCCCTTCTAAAGGAAACAAAATTATATTTTTGTCTGACCCAGACTTGAGTTAGAATTACTGTTCTGGATTTCATAAATACTCTGGTGAGAGAAGTGATCAGTCCAAAATTGGAAGATTTTACTTCAAGACACTGAGCTGAAAAGTTGGATGTGCAAAAAGTGTAGAAACATTGATAGAGTGTTCCTTGCTGCAGATAACTGCAGTAAACTATGTCTTTAGCTTCATTATGAAGATTGCTTCTTTCTTGCTGCAGAATAACGGTATGTATTCTCTCTCACTGCAGCTCCCAATGCTCTGTGTCTTAAAATGACTTAAAGCCTATAGCTTGCTTTGGGGAGTTAGTACAGGGGGTAAGGAAGGCTTTGCCGGAAGAGCAATTACAAATCTTGAGACTTGAGACTTGGAACTTGCGCAGTGTGGTAGCTCTTTAATAAAGATGGTCCTGTTCAGTACCAAAAATTATTTTTCAATTATTTAAAAGAAATTATTAAATTGCCCAAATAACTGTTAAACGCATGACAGATCTATTTTATAGTACTGTGTTTGACAGTTAAACACTAAGTTAACAGTTAATTGACTTGAAGCTTGAAATGTTGGTAATGCTCTAACCCTTGCTACAGAGTCTTTTCTGCAGCAAGTCAAGTATGTGTGTGTTTTTTTCCACCTGTAGCTTATCAGGCCCGGTCCAAAGCCTTCTAGCAGAGGGGATTGATTCCTGTCAGGGGTTGCTGCCAAGACATCGGAAGGATTTTTGACCAAGGTTTTCAAAAGCTCAGTGTCACACCTGCCATTTGATTAAGGAGGGATTTTGGATGCAGAGTCTGGCATTTATTGTCCTTTGTGTGGCTGTTTTGTTTGTTTTGTCTTTGTCTATTCTAGAATTGAGCAGTGTTCACACTAGTTTTTAAATGGTTGTGGGTGGATTGTATATTTTACATAACCATGTTAATTTAAATTAATATATTCCCATTAACTTTTAATCATAAAATAGTGTGGACACAGCATGTCTTCTAACTGGTGATTAACCCCTTAAAATTGATGAAATTACATTTTTGTAGGGTAAGAATTTGCTTTTTTTTTTAAATAAATTAAATAATTTTTGTTTTGTTAACTGGGTATTAGGCAACAAGTATGATTTTTTTGTTTTTAGCACAATATACCTAAGGGGTTAATCCACTTGAAATATAAAATGGGTGCAAAAATCCACACTCTAAATTTAACAGAAATTTTCTACTTACAGCTCTTAATTTGTTTTTAAATTGCAGTAGGTGTCTTGCATCTTTGAAATTGTATCATTAATTAAAATTTTCAAAATTATAAAAGCTTGTGTGCAAAAAGAAAAATTTTCTTACATATTGAGGGAAATTATAACCGTGAAAGTAACATTAGAAATTCAGAAACTTTTTTAGAAAGAGATTGCACATTGTCACCTATTTGCATTCTAGCTTTAGCAGGTAATGTAAATAAGGGACATAGAGGATCCTTCAGCAGTTCTGTAATCCTGCTTTGAAGAATGGTTTTTTATTTCATTTTTTTCTTTCTTTTTTTATTTCTTTAGTTAGCTGTGCTTTCCTGTTTCCTTTTCCTTATCTCAGAAGAGCCCCATCTCTTATGGTCTGTATGCTTCTGATTTTAGTAGTAGTAGGTCTTGCAGGTTTTGAGATTGTCCACTATTTTTTAAAAATCACCTAATATTTTGTCTTGATAGTTTCTTTTTAGTACCCACATTCTTCTTTCAGTCTTAATCTCAGAATGCTGCACAGTGTTCTTTGATTATCTGTAAATCGCCCTTCTAACATGTCTTCTTGAAAAATCTGGATCATCTGATTATTTGAAGAGCAAGAACTAAGAATAGAAAGCCCAGTGGATAGATTTCTTTATCATTTTTAGAATATGTTTCTTTATGTGTTACCTACTCAAAATAAGGACACCTGTCTTTTAAGACAACTGAATGCCCATACAAAATATATATAATTAAATAACTTGCCTAAAGTGGCAATAATACTCTTAAAATCATCTTTAACTTCTTTTATCATATATTTCTTTTGTCCCTCATATTCATTTGGTACCCTCAATGATTTATTAAATTATATCTTAAATACCCCATAATTTTGGTACACTTTTGCCAGAAGACTTAAATTCAATAGAAGATATTTCTACTATTAAAATCATTAAGAGCTATAAATTAGATTTATTTAGTTGCTATTTTAAATAGTTTGATTAGCAAATATGCTGTTATTTTTATACACACTTTACAGATATGTTCAGATGAACATATAGCTGGCCCTCTATCATGAATGTAAAATTAACTTCTTGTCCTAGTTTAGGTTCAGACTCCTCAAGTTTTTTAGATAGCTCCTTTATGTTTTAATACAGTAGTCTGATTTAAAATCCATTGTTACAATTTTAGACCATACATACTCTTTATCATCAAAGAGTTCTTACTGCATCTCTTCTTTTTCTATACTTATCCTATTTAACCATGCTAGTTCCTATTGCCCTTTTCCACTATACCCATTATTTCTCTCCAATTATCCTTTGGAATATTTTTTTTTTTAAGATTTTATTTATTTGACACACACACAGCGAAAGAGGGGACACACAGCGAGAGAGGGAACACAAGCAGGGGGAGTGGGAGAGGGAGAAGCAGTCTTCCTGCGGAGCAGGGAGGCCGATGTAGGGCTCAATCCAGGACCCTGGGATCATGACCTGAGCCGAAGGCAGACGCTTAATGACTGAGCCACCCAGCGCCCCATGGGAACTTTTTAAAAGAGCATTTCATATTCCCTTAAAGCTAAAATTTCCTGGTAGAAGAGAAAAACATTGACCTCTTAGAAATGCCTATTTTAGGCTCTTTGTTTTTTTCCATGATTATTACTATATTGATCATTCCATATTTATTACTAGTTCTTTGCTATATGAGCCCCAGAATAACCTCTGACCATTTAGAATACTGAACAAACTTAATAGTTTATCATGAACTCTCATTTATTAAGGTGGATTTTTGTGTTCCCTCTTGTCTTGTCTTTGTGCTGGTGCGCTGTGTCCAGTAATCCTTCCTTTTGATTTTATTTTGGTTGGTAGGGCTGATTATTTGCAGAAATCACTTATTATATTTCTTAAGAGTTTAAATTCTCCTTTTGATTTTTACATTGGATTATATAAATTTGCTGAAAATAACTCTGGGTACGTTAAAGTGCTGGTAAACTCTCAAATGGCTCATGTGACACTGATGCTACTTTAAGGAAGTGTCTTGCTCACCTGGTCAAACACCCATTCCTCACTGCATTTTGCCAATTCAATCCATTTTAGATGTAACCTCGGGTATGGTGAAAGACCCACCGGACGTCTTGGACAGGCAAAAATGCCTTGACGCTCTGGCTGCTCTACGCCACGCTAAGTGGTTCCAGGTTCGGAACATCATTTTACTTTTTTCTTGTAGCCTTATGAGAGAGTAGTTCAGTACAACATGTTTAACTGTGTTTAAACATTTCAAAAGATTGCCCAAGCAATATTACTTTAAATTAAATCTCAGAAAATATGTTAACCTAGAAAGCTGGGTATGAAGATCTGCATATTGCAGTTACTATTAATTTGACAATAACCCTAGGTTTGGGGGTGTTTTGTAGTTTGGGGTTTTTTATTTTTATTTTTAGTGGCTATATTTAAAGTTTACTTGTTTAGGAACATCACATGTTTGTGTATATATATTATATTCCATAAGGCTGCAGATTAACTTTTGCTTTAAATAATGGAATATGTGTTTAAAGCTTTGTGTATAGTTTTAAGATTTTTTCCCCCTCTTTCTCTAAGTTAATAAGTGTAGGGAGTGAAAGGTGAGGAAGCAGCTGTTTGGTTTAGTGACTTTGCAGTCATGCAAAGGCACAGAAGGGAAACCAAACAGATTTCCTTAACCTTTCAGTCCCTAGACAAACTTTTTAGCTCTTTACTTTTTCTTTTGTTTCTAATGTAGGCAGATTTTTTTTTTTTTTTAAGTTTACTGTTTTAAATGAACACAGGTCAAGGTTCACAGGGGATCAAGAAATATTATTCTTGTATAATCTGTTTACTTTGACCTAAAATACCAGCTTTTAAATACTAACCCTGGCATAAAATACTGCTGTAAATGGCAGCTCATTGAATCCAATTTTAAGTGTGGTTATTTTTGTTTTATTTTTATCTGAGCTTCCATTGAACAGTGGTATTTTAACTTTTTTTCATCAAGGGATATTTTCAATATTTCTAAGATTAATTCACCTGGGTTTTTGTGTTGCTCTCAAGGCTAGAGCTAATGGTCTGCAGTCCTGTGTGATTATCATACGTATTCTCCGGGACCTCTGTCAACGAGTTCCAACGTGGTCTGATTTTCCGAGCTGGGTGAGTAGTATGTAACTTTATGGTGTGAAAAATAAATATTGAGGAAATACTTCTGCAGTTTTTTATAATCTCCTCTTACATTTAATTGTCAACTTTTTTTCATTTCCTAAATGTAGTTTCTTTCCTCTTCTAGTGAGAAATCCTGGGGGTCATAGAGTGAAAATTTTTCTATGATATTACTATTTAAAGAATTGCACTTGATGTTTCTTTTTGTATTGTCCTTTTTTTTTGCTCATGTTTATTTTTTAAGATAACAATTGTTAGTTGGCTTTTACTTACATCAAGGTACAAAGACTAAAAATAAGCTATTAATCTCCTTATGCAGAGTTTTCTTGACAGGTTTTTTTTTTTTTTTAATAATATGTAGGGGCACCTGGGTGGCTCAGTCAGTTAAACGTCTGATTTGGGCTCATGTTGTGATCTCAGGATCCTGGGAGGGAGTCCTGCATTGAGCTCCCAGCTGAGCAAGGAGTGTGCTTGTCCCTCTGCCCCTCCCCCAGCTTGTGCACGTGCACGTGCGTGCTCTCTCTCAAATAAAATCTTTTTTTTAAAAATGTGTAAAAGTTTAAAAATTTAAGAATTCAGAAATAGAGGGGCACCTGGGTGGCTCATTTGGTTAAGTGACTGCCTTCGGCTCAGGTCATAACCCTGGAGTCCCGGGATTGAGTCCCGCATCAGGCTCCCTGCTCATCAGGGAGTCTACTTCTCCCTCTGACCCTCCCCCCTCTCATGTGCTCTCTCTCTCTCTCATAAATAATAAAATCTTTAAAAAAAAAAAATTCAGAAATAGAGATTGTGAAATAAAATGTGAAGAAGAAAAAGAAATGTGTGAAGTTAGGAAATTCAGATAATGCAGAAAGGCACCAAAAAGTGAAAGTCTTCTCATTATTTAATGGCAAATTATCTTTAACAGTTTGTTGTGATTACTTCCAGGAAAAAAGCGCATGTATAAACATCATATGTATTCTTATTTTTATATATGTACTAGTATCCCTTTGATGTTTGAGCCCTTTTGGTTCCTGAATAGCAAGAATTCAGATAGAGGAGGGGTTTATTCAAAAATATAATAGAACCTATTGATTTCAGACTTGGGTTAGTGAGAAATGAATAGCCAGGTTACTTTAGTTCTTTAATTTTTTCTAAACACAGGGGTGTTCGTGCTATTTACATTATTTGCATTTTCTTAACAAAATATATCTTGGGGGCGCCTGGGTGGCTCAGATGATTGGGCGTCTGCCTTCGGCTCAGGTCATGATCCCAGGGTCCTGGGATCAAGCCCTGCATCGGGCTTCCTGCTCGGCAGGAGGCCTTCTTCTCCCTCTCCCACTCCCCCTGCTTGTGTTCCTGCTCTCGCTCTCTCTTTTGAATAAATAAATAAAACCTTTAAAATATATATATATATATCTTAGAGCTCTTTGAGAAGGGCATAGTCAAATCCACCTTATTCTTTGCATTAACTACATGGTATGCCCTTTGTGTGGACATGCCATACTTTATTTAACTAGTATCCATTTGATGGACATTTTGGTTTTTTGCAGTGTTTTGCCATTAAGTCTTCATTATACTATTGTCAAGCTTCTTTTGTATTATAATTCATGTAATAAATTGCTAGGGCCAGAATTCCAAGGTCAAAGAACATGTGCCAAGTTTTTATCAGAAAGTTGAATCTTTGAAAACATCCAAAAACTGTTGGATTGATCAGTTCTTTTTTTTTAAGATTTTATTTATTTGACAGAGCAACAGCAAGAGAGGGAACACAAGCAGGGGGAGTGGGAGAGGGAGAAGCAGGCTTCCCGCTGAACAAGGGAGCCCGACACGGGGCTCAATCCCAGGACCCTGGGACCATGACCTGAGCCGAAGGCAGATGCCTAACAACTGAGCCACCCAGGCGCCACAGATTGATCATTTCTTTCACACCCTCACTAACTCTGGGATATCATCACATATATAATAAATATAAAATGGTGTCCCGTTTCTTACTTAAATTTCTTTTTTTTTTTTTTTTTTAATTTTTTATTTATTTGCGAGAGAGAGAATGAGAGACAGAGAGCATGAGAGGGAGGAGGGTCAGAGGGAGAAGCAGACTCCCTGCTGAGCAGGGAGCCCGATGTGGGACTCGATCCCGGGACTCCAGGATCATGACCTGAGCCGAAGGCAGTCGCTTAACCAACTAAGCCACCCAGGTGCCCCTTAAATTTCTTTATTTGAGTGATTGCTGGCATTTAGAATTATTTTTCTCTTAACCAGCAGTTCCTTTGTTACTCAACATTTTCTTAATTATATTAAATCTTTTTATTATAAGAAATTAGTCCTTATCTGTAACAAAAATGATGTTTTCCAGATTTTATCTGCTTTTTTTTTTTTTTTAAGATTTTATTTATTTATTTAACTGATAGGGTACACAAGCAGGGGGTTTGGAGAGGGAGAAGCAGGCTTCCCGCCGAGCAGGGAGCCCGATACGGGGCTCGATCCCAGACCCTGGGGTCATGACCTGAGCCAAAGGCAGTCGCTTAACCAACTGAGCCACCCAGGCGCCCCTCCAGCTTTTCATCTGCTTTTTAGCTATATTACCATTTTTACTATATCAGATTTTTTAAATTTTTGTAAATTTTAATCCATTAATCTTTGATGACTTCTGTGTTTTGTATTCTACTCATAAAAATTCTCTTGTATTTTAGATTATAAATTAGTTCACACATGCTTTCTTCTAAAGGTTTTTTTCCCCATCAAATTTCTTTTTCTACAAGTGCATATATATCTATATTTAATACATAACAAAAGCTTTGAGAAGAATGTATTCCAACTTATAATGGGGATTGTCAAAAAATATATATATATAATAGGTTGTCTCTGAGGAGTAGGAGAAGGGATGATTATGAGAGATCTGTAATGTTTAGTTTTTACCAGGACAAAATATATATACATTATTTGTATAATTAAAAATAATTTTAAATTTAAAAAAATTTTTTAAATCATAAATGGATTTACCTAAATGTTTTTTCAGACCAATTGCCAATTATTCTAGTACCATTGAATAATTTATTTAACAATGATATCTGTTCTCCCAACCTCCAGTTTGAAATACCACCATTATCATAAACCTATGGTTCTCAACCAGGGGCAGTTTTGTCCCTCAGGAGACATTTGGCAATGTCTGGAGACATTTTTGGTTATCAAAACTGGTTATCAGTAGCACTGAGGGGGCACCTGGGTGGCTCAGTCGTTAAGCATCTGCCTTCGGCTCAGGTCATGATCCCAGGGTCCTGGGATCGAGCCCCACATCGGGCTTTCTGCTCAGCGGGAAGCCTGCTTCTCCCTCTCCCACTCCCCCTGCTTGTGTTCCCTCTCTTGCTGTGTCTCTTTCTGTCAAATAAATAAATAAAATCTTTAAAGAAAAAAAAATAGCACTGAGGTCGAAAAACCCTGTCCTAGACCAAAGTTCCTTTTTTGTGGGTCCATCTCGGCAGTTGTCTGTGATTCCTCAGTCTGTTTTCTTCTGTAGTACTAAACTCTTCATGACTGAAGCTTCAGAATTTTAAAATTCTGATTGTCCTCATCATCACATTCTTGCCTCCTTGTTCTTTGCCCCTTTTAAACACCATCTTGCACAGAAGAATTTTTTTGGCTTTTCTTTTTTTTCTTTTTTTTTTTAAGATTTTATTTATCTATTTGACAGAGAGAGACACAGCGAGAGAGGGAACACAAGCAGGGGAAGTGGGAGAGGGAGAAGCAGGCTTCCTGCTGAGCAGGGAGCCCAATGGCGGGGCTCGAATCCAGGACGCTGGGATCATGACCTGAGCCGAAGGCAGACGCTTGACGACTGAGCCACCCAGGCGCCCCTTTTTTGGCTTTTCTTACGTTTGTTTTTCCAAATGAACTTGACTACAACTTTGTTCAGTTTCTCCAAAGTTCTTGTGATGTTTTTTTAGGTAGTACTGCATTGAATTAATAGATTTGTTTGGAAAATTATCATCACTTTTTTTTTTTTTAAGATTTTATTTATTCATTTGAGAGACAATGAGATAGAGAGCATGAGAGGGGGGAAGGTCAGAGGGAGAAGCAGACTCCCTGCCAAGCAGGGAGCCCGATGCGGGACTCGATCCCAGGACTCCAGGATCATGACCTGAGCCGAAGGCAGTCGCTTAACCAACTGAGCCATCCAGGCGCCCTATCATCACTTTTATACTGACTCTTCTTAGCCGAGAGTATGTGACGTCCTGTTTACTGAAGTTAATTTTATGTACCTGCTTAGATTTGAGTATGTTCTGTGCATGTTAAGTTTTGGTTTTGGTTGTTTGTACCTAGGTATTTTATCTTTTAGAGGCTTTTTCCCCCCCTTCACATCTATTTTCTGGTTCTTGTTTGTGTATATAGAAGCTGTTAACTTTGGATATTAATTTTGCAACCCCTACCACCTGACTGCATTCCTTTATTTGTAATAATTTTTTTCATATGATTCTCTTGGGTTTTCTAATCTTAGAATCATACCTATAAATGATATTTTGCCTTCTTTTTTCTAATTTAACTGATACTTCTAGAATAAATAGGAAATAAAAAATAATATACTTTACATGCATTCTATGTTCCTAATTGTATTGGAAATACTTCTAGGCAAAAAAAAAAACAAATGCTTCTAGGGTGTACAGTGTACTAAGCATGATGGTTAGCCTTTTATTTGAGATACTTCTTTGTCAGGTTAGAATTATCATTCTTTTCCTAGTTTGCTAAGTAATTTTGAATCAGGAATAGAGGGGCACCTGGCTGGCTCAGTAGGTAGAGCATATGACTCTTGATCTCAGGGTTGTGAGTTCAAGCCTTAAATTGGGTGTGGAGCTTACATTTAAAAAAAATTTTTTAAGGTTAAAAAAAATGAATTAGGAATAGAAATTGAACTTTATCAGATAATCTTTCAAGGTTTATTGTCCTGAATGTATAGTTTTTTTCCTTTCAACCTGTTCAATATTGTTCATTATACAAATAGATTTCCTCATACTGAGCTATCTTTGCATTCCAGGAGTGATTCTCATATACGAGAATAATACTAATGAACTATAGTCTGTTTGCTGATAGTCTATTTAGGAATTTTCTTGGTGACATAGAAGAAAGTTTTATAGTTTTATTTTTGTCCTCTTTCAGATTCAGAATCAGTAATGCGCTAGCTCTCTAAAAACAGTTTGAAGGCTTTTGTTCTTTAAATTCTGAAACATTTTTGGTAGGATCAAACTACTACTGTCATTTGATGACATTATTTCCCAATCTCTCTTAATAAAGGGGGTAGCATTTTCTCAGTTTTTTCTGTTGTGATTAATTAGTCTAATTTTTCTCTCTCCTGCTTTAATTTTGGCAACTTCTATTATCCTAGAAAAATTGACCAATTCAGCTAGATACTCACATTTTTATAGGATAGAATTTTGCTCTTGGGGTCTTGGGAGGTTTTTGTTTTTGTTTTTTTGTTTGGGGTTCTTTGTTGTTTTTCTTTTTAGGTTTTTGGGCGGGGTGGGGTGTTAAGATTTATTTATTTATTTTAGAACGCGCGTGCACATGAGCCGGGGGAGGGGCAGAGAGAGGGAGAATCTGAATCTGAAGCAAACTCCTCCTGCCACCCCACCCCAATGCGGGGCTTGATCCCACGACCCTGAGATGACCTGAGCCGAAACCAAGAGCCAGCGGCTTAACCAACTGAGCGGCCCAGGTTGCCCCCTCAGTGTTTTTTAAGTACTTGCAGAATCTTTATTATTACTTTGTTTTTAATTTTTAGTTTGATTGATTAGACTAGCCAGCAGTAGTAGTTGCTGTATAGGAGCAAAATGACAAATGGGTGTTTCATTATTTTTATGTGGTCAGAATACACTAAATTCTTAATATATTTTAATATAAAAATGTGTTAAGCATTATCTAACTTCAAATTTTTTAATGTATAAAAATATAGGCACTATATATCATTTCTACTTTCTGCTTCCTTCAGCTTCAAAAAACAATCAAAACACACCAGAATGTCAGTATTTTGACATTTAAAAATGCTCCTAGTATTAGTCTTCTTTAGGCAGTGGCTTACTTTTTCATATTATTTTTTCCTTTCCCCAAAAAATCAGCTCCTTGGATTTATCTGCCAGATCTACCATTTTCCTATTTAATCCTAATTTCATCTCTAATTTTCTGTTTTCCTTGAGTTTATTTTATTGTTCTCTAACAAACTTCTTGAGTTGGATACTTGTTTCATTCACTCTTTATTTCCAGTAAAGTTATTAACATGCAGTATAATATTAGTTTCAGGTGTACAGTATAGTGATTTAACACTTCCGTACATCCCCCACTGCTCATCAAGACAAGTACACTCTTGGTTTGTTTTTTGTTTTTTGTAGGATTGATTTATTTATTTTGGAACGAGAGTGCACGTGCACGGGGGGAGGGATGGTGGGAGAGAGAGAATCAGAAGCAGACTCCTTGCTGAGCACAGAGCTCAGTGCAGGGCTCTATCCCATGAGGCTGACATCATGACCTGAGCTAAAATCCTGAATCAGACGCTTAACTGAGTGAGCCACCCAGGTGCCCCCTTGAGGGAATTTTTAGATTCTGTGTGATTGAAAACGGGTTGCATTTGTTTCTGTAAATAATTTCTAGTTTTTATAGCATTATAATCTGATAAATGTATTCTATTTACAGTTTTTGGAATTTAAAGTTTCTCTTTGTAGTTTAATATGTACAGTTTTTATGATCTATGGGCACTTTGTTTTTTTCCTATGGTCACCTTTAAAGAGGTGTTCTCACATACACCTCTTAGTTCAGCTTTATCATTTTGTTCATATCTTCTGTATTTTTTCCTTACATATTTTTTGTCTACTTCATCCATCCATGGATTGATGAAAGTAAATTAAAATCTGCTATTTCTATTATGTTTCTTCCATTTCTGTTCTATTTCCTATAGTTTGTACTTTATTGTTTCGTTGCAGTGATAATTTTGGACATAAGCACTTAATACAGTTATGTCATCATTGTGAATTTGGACCTTTGCCATTATAAAGGGTCCCTTGTTTAACACTTTCTGTCATGAGTTAATAAGCCTTGTCCATTGATTAATATTGAAACTCTAGCTTTCGTGTCATGAGCATTTGCCTGGTATGAGTGTATTTATGTTTCCTTTGTTTTCTTCTGTGCTTTATCATAATACTTATTCTTTCCTTGTTCTTTTTGTGTGTGAATGTTTTTTCCTTGTGACAGTTAGTTGTTGCCCTTCTAGTTTTATATGATGTTCTCATTCATCTATTAACAGTTTTATATAGTATCTGTCAACTCTCACCCTTAAAAGCTGAGAAAATTTTCACTTATATTTCCTCCCTTCCCCAATCCTTCTTTGGGTTTCTTGTTATGTAATTCTTTCATTTGTTCCTTTTTTTTTTTTTTTTTAAATTTTTTTAAACCTTTTTTTTTTTTTAATATTTGCTGATTGCACTTAGAAAACAGCCATTTGCACACTTAATGCTTTTTAAACCTTAAAAGTGTTAAAAATAACTATTCACCTTCTTTCTGTATTCATATTCTCTGTTTAATGTTCTGTATTTAAATGGTTCAGTGCAAACCACTAGGTCTTGCACTGGGGCTTTTCCTTTTCATTTCCTTTGTATTTTATCATCAGATAATTTTTATCAAAAGGTGTTTTGAAATTGTCATGTTTGAGAAGCTCTGCCAATTGCCATTACTTTAATGAGAAGTACATTGTTAGGTCACAGTTTTTCCCCCTGTCCATTTTTAGTTTCATTTCACTATCTTCCAGCATTGTGTATTGGTAAGTCTAAGTTCCGCCTAGTTTTTTGGCCCTGACTTTTTTTTATAGGCCGTTGAAAGAATTCTTTATCTTTGCGTATCATTAACTTTAACCAAATATGTCTTGGAATCTGTTGTTTAATATCAGCATTTTATTGAAATCATTGTCCTTTTGTCCTGCAGATTTGATTTTTCTTTCAGTTAGGGGAGAAAACAATCTTCCATTATGTCTGATTAATAGGATTCTGTATTTTAGGGACACCATTATCCTTATGTTGGATTGCTTTTGTCCTGCATATCTTCTATCTTCGTAACTGTTTTTTTTTTAAGATTTATTTGAGAGAGAGAGTGTGCGCATGGGGAGGGGGGAGAGGGAAAGAGTCTTAAGCAGTCTCCCCCCTGAGTTTGGAGCCCAACATGGGGCTTTATCTCACAACTCTGATATCACGACCTAAGCAAAAACCAAGAGTTGGCCGCTTAACGGATTGTGCCACCATGGCGCCCCTGTAATTGTTTTAAATCTTGTCTCCTTTCCTCTTGTGTCTCCTGTGATTATCTCTTTGGTAGTAACTTCGTTTTCAGCTATGTCCTAGTCTTCTTTGCTATTTATAATTTATTTATTCTCTAATAATGTTTTTATATTTCAGTGTGCTTTGTTAGCTCTGTAATCTTCCTTTTCATCTCAACTTTGAGTTTTTAATTTATTGGTTTTTTGCTCATCAAGTTCTCTTGTAACTCAGAATATTAGCAGATTGATTATATCTTTATTAGCTTAAACTAAGATCCTTCCAGAACATGTTTTTTAATTTATTTTTTAAATAGACATTATTTTTTTTAGAGCAGTTTTTGGATCTTGTACTCTCACACATGCACACCCTCTCCATCAGCATTCCTCCCTAGAAAGGTACATTTGTTACAAGCAGTGAACATAGATCACACATCATTATCACTCAAAGTCCGTAGAGAATTGATTTTTCATCTCTATTTTTCATGGTATGTTCCACCCAAATAGATATCATGCCTGGTTTCTTTTTGTTTTTTCATCTCATTAGTTGTCAGTTCCATTACAAAATCATCTTTTTGTGCTCTGACATTCAAACAAGAATTGTCTTTGAACCTATCCATGCTTTTTTATTTTTTTATTTTTTACTTTTTTTTTTTTTTTAAGATTTTATTTGTTTATTTGACAGAGAGAGACACAGCAAGAGAGGGAACACAAACAGGGGGAGTGGGAGAGGGAGAAGCAGGCTTCCCGCTGAGCAGAGAGCCTGATGAAGGGCTCAGTCCCAGGACCCAGGGATCATGACCTGAGCCGAAGGCAGATGCTTAACGACTGAGCCACCCAGATGCCCCATCCATGCTTTTTTAAAATAGCTCTCCTTTTTCTTCCCCTGTGAGCCCTGCTTTGAGGATTAAACAAAAGATGTATGGATTTGCTGCATCCAGCCTTGTTGCAGACATAAGCAGTGCTCTGTATTATGTATTGATTGAATGTGCTATGCTACTCTGTGAGGTAGATCCCATTGGCACACCTTCACGCTTTGGTTTTCAAACCCAGGGTGGGCACCTAGAGCCTTTGCCTATGCAGAATCTGCTCTCTCTCTCTCTCTTTTTTTTCCCTATTCACCATCCCCTTTTAGGAACAACTTCCATTTCCCTGAGCCAACAGTGTTTTGACTATGGGAAGCCACTTTGGGACACTTCTGTTGAGAATGCACAGTCATCCTTGGTAATACATTTTCCCTACCACTTCCTTCTTTGGCAGATCTTATCTTTTTTACTTTTCTTTCACCTACATATTAGCCAAATGTCTGTTTAGACATAATTAGGTGTGGATAATTAGGATTCTTTTGTTCTTCTCTTCTTCCCTTCTGCAAGAGTCTTCAGGATAGTGAATTCTATTCTTTTCCTTTCTCTGGAGGGGGATGGTAGAAGGGGTATTTCCATTTAGGAAAATTTCTTTTTCTGCTGCTGCCTTCAGTATGACTTATTCTATCTACCTCTCTTAGTTGGGAAGTAATTGATGAAATTTTTTGGATTTTTTTCACTCAACTGCCAGCCCTACCCCCATCTTCCCTCTAGAGAACGAAGTTAGGAGCTCCATGGAGAAAGTTGCCTAAGGCACTCAAGTCCTTGGAAAGATTCTTTCACTGACCTTTTCCTCTGTTTTTGGTTGAAACTGTTAAATTTTTGCTTGGGTGTGTTGTAACTATTTATTAATTATGTGTTGGGGCAAGAAATCGTGAAATTAAGCTTTATACTATCACCTTTCGCAGAGATAACATTTGTGTTTTAAAGATTTTATTTATTTATTCATTTATTTGTGTGAGAGAGAGAATGAGCGGGGGGGGCGGGGGGGCAGAGAGGGAGAAGCAGACTCCCCACTGAGCAGGAAGCCTGATGCAGGGCACTGTCCTAGGACTCCAGGATCATGACCTGAGCCAAAGGCAGATGCATAACCAACTGAGCCACCCAGCCGCCCCAAGAGTAAAGTTTCTTGATTTTCATAAAAGAAATGTGAAATTCTTATGAACTTTATTATTTTCAGGTTTATTTAGCATTCAGATTATTTACTTTGAGTAAATAAGTAATGGTGCCTACTCTTAGGCTTTCCTTCACCACTGCAGTGAGTACTGAAAATGGTACCCTGCCCTCAGATTAGTTCTTTTGTCTTGAACCCATGGTAATGAAGTAAAGAAAATACAGGTAGAGTTCTTGTCAAATTGGTCTAACATCAGAATTGCTACATAGTATCTAAACCTCCTTTGGAATGGTATACCTGCTATAATTTACAAAGGGTATATACTTAATTTTTTGATGTTTATTGTATGTTTTATTTCTGAACAGTATAGAGTAAGGAATATTTTACAAAAACGAATGATCTGTAACAACATAGACGAACCTCCAAAACATTACATTAAGAAAGCCAAACACAAAGGTCACATTATATAATTGCATTTGTGTGAAATATCCATAATAAATTCATACAGACAGAATGCAAATTGGTGGGTTGCCAGAGACCTGAGGAAAAGAGGGAATGGAAGAAGCTTCTTAATGGGTTAAGGGGTTTTATTCTGGAATTATGGCAATGTTTTGAATTAGATAAGAAGTGGTCGTTGTACAACATAGTGAATGTACTAAATGCCACTGAATTATTCACTTTAAAGTACTTAATTTTATATTACGTGAATTTTACCTTGCTTTTTAAAAAAAGAATGATCTGTCAAATGTAAACGGACAGTTCTCAAAGAGGCTGAGAGAACTACCATAATTCTACTTCGTGCACAAATAGCTGTTGAAATATGTGACTCAGTATTTCTTCCTACATATTTCTTTTTTTTGTTTTTGTTTTTAAGAATGTAAGTAATTTAGATTTTAATGATGGTAGCTTGTAGTAACAGAGTTCCTGTCACTTTTTTTTTTTTTTTTTTTTTTTGGGTAGTAATCTCTTTACCCAACATGGGGCTCGAACTCAAGACTCTGAGATCAAGAGTCTCATGCTCTACCGACTGAGCCAGCCAGGTGCCCCCTGTCCGTCACTTTTAGAACCAGTGAAGTTTTTAAATGATAGGACACTGACGTTCAGGGCAAAGAACTAACCATTGTCTTAGCTTGCAAAAGAATCCACAAATTATACTTGAAGTATATATATCCTTTCATTCACTTTAGCTTAAAAATAACATATGTGCAACACTTAGTTACCTCCAACAAAAAACATCTACTTAAAAATTCATGCACTGGGGTGCCTGGGTGGCTCAGTCGTTAAGCATCTGCCTTCGGCTCGGGTCATGGTCCCAGGGTCCTGGGATCGAGCCCCGCATCGGGCTCCCTGCTCCATGGGAAGCCTGCTTCTCCCTCTCCCACTCCCCCTGCTTGTGTTCCCTCTCTTGCTGTCTCTCTCTGTCAAATAAATAAAATCTTTAAAAAAAAAGTTCATGCACTTCTGAATCACCAAAAACTGTAAAAATCTTTTTCCCACAAGATGTGACAGTTTTTACCAAGAATTTTTGAGTATGAAATAAGGTGCTATGCATAAATATAATATAAAAATAGAACATCCTACACATGGACTTAGGAATGGAAGTCTGACATACATGCATCAATATTAACCTATATCAGCTGGAATGTAGAAATGGTTTTTGTGTGTACAGTTGCTTATTGTAATGGTATTCATAAAACCCTATTTTATTAATATAAACATCTTCATCTGTAAAATAGGAATAATAGTCATATCTATCCTCAAAAGGTGATTGTGATGATTTAAATTGGTTAATGCTTAGTATATAATAAGCGCTCAGTATTAGCTATAATGAAGGGGATAATTACTATTATTTTTTATTATTTAACCAAACTTTCTAGTGTTAGATATCTTTTGTGCTTTAATTTTTTAAAGATTTTATTTATTTGTTTATTCATTTGTTTATTTATTTATTCTTTGGAGAGAGAGGGCGTGCGAGTTAGCCAGGAGTGGGGGGAGGGGCAGAGGGAGAAGGAGAAGCAGACTCCCTGTTGAGCCAGGAGCCTGATGCAGGGCTCAGTCGCAGGACCCTGGGATCATGACCCTAGCCAAAGGCAGATGCTTAATTGACTGAGCCACCCAGGTGCCTCTTTTTGTGCTTTCATTAAGTATAATAACCCTATTGTATATGTGAATTTGTCAGTTGTGTGATAAAAAAAGGTTTTACCTGTTTATACTGCCACCAAATGAAAGTATTTGTGTTACCACAGTCTCTTAAGGTGTATTTTTAGTCAGTGGGGCGCCTGGCTGGCTCAGTCAGTGGAGCACGCGACTCTTGATCTCACGTAGTGAGTTTGAGCCCCACGTTGGGTATAGAGATTACTTAAAAATAAAATCTTTTTTTTTTTTTTTAAGATTTTATTTATTTATTTATTTATTTGACAGAGAGAGAGAGAGACAGTGAGAGCAGAACACAAGCAGGGGGAGTGGGTCAGGGAGAAGCAGGCTTCCTGCCGAGCAGGGAGCCCGATGCGGGGCTCGATCCCATCATGACCCGAGCCGAAGGCAGACACCTAACAACTGAGCCACCCAGGCGTCCCTAAAAATAAAATCTTAAAAAAAAAAAAAAGAACTAATATGCAAGTCAACTAGTTATCAGTCTGGATCACCCATTGATAAGGGATATTTCTTGAAATACAGTTGTGGTTTTTTAAAAAATAAAAATAGATTTTAAATCAGACCTGGGTTCAAATCCCAGCCTAATTTTTACGTTTTAGCTGTATAATCTTGGACAACCTGTTTAAGTTGTTGCCCCCACCCCCCCCATCCTTTAAAATTAGGGTATAATAGCATCCAGTTATGAGAATTAAATGAAATCATGCATTTAAAGTGCTTAGCATGTTGCTTGCCACATAGTAAGCATTTTTACTACTACTAGAGGTGAGAAGGAAAAACAGGCTTCATGAATGGTGGGGTAGGGAGGGCACAAATAATTTTTTTTAATTTATTTTTTTTAACAAATACACCGAAGAATCATGCAATCTTGCCAGCACTGAATGAAATCCTGGGCCACAAGTCTGCACACCCTTTTGCAGCTGGTCCTGTGATAGCAGAACCTTTCATTTTGCCTGTATTGTTTATTATGACCCCTGCATAATCTTCAAAATAGAGATACACACCTTCTTTTCTCCTGTATGACGTACATTAATGAATTACCACTGCCCCATGTACCTTCTTTCTGAGCTCTGGTTTGTCTTCACTGTAGCCATCACCGTTTCACCTACAGCAGCGGCAGGAAGTCTGTTCAGTCATCCCTTGGTCCCCTTCATAGGGGATACACAGATTTTTGGTTCCCATGTTACCAGCACAGTTGATCGTGGCTCCTACCAGAAGACCCAGGGAAATCTGGAATTTCACACCAGGGGACCCATGAGTGGTTTTTAAGCAAATACTAGATTTCAAATAATATGGAGAGCTTTTCTCTAAATAACTTAAGCTACCAAGATCCCTTATAACAGTCTAAATATTGTTTGTCTGATTCGATTGTGTTCATCTTTGATGTTCTTTTACTTTCATACATTTCAGAGCTTATAAACCACGTGCATTCTACTTTTGTTGCTGTCCTAACTTACAGACATCTGCTTGGCAAACAACTATGTTCTGTAGAAAATCAGTATTTTTAAATTGCTCACTTCATAGCAAATGATCTCAGAAGGCAGATAGTGGACTTAGTTTTATTGTGGGTGTTGATACACTGACTTATGGTTTTCCATAAATAATTTATTTCTTTCTTGGTTTTTAGTTTCTACCTTTATATGCAAGTATAAATCATAAATTCTCATTTTTTAGAGCACGTGGGTGGCTCAGGACGGAGCCTGCTTCTCCCTCTCCTGCTGCTGCTCCCCCTGCTTGTACTCTCTTGCTCTGTCAAATAAAATCTTTTTAAAAATAAATAAATAAGTTCTCATTTCTTAAGATCAGTTAGTAAGCAGATTTTGTTAAAGCTTTGAATTACTTGGAACACATCCTATATCTTGACATACCAAGATTATAGCTGATTATTTCATACTTTATTTTCTCTTAGCATTCTCTAAAAGTACTTAGTAAAAGTTTGAGTTACAATTGACCCTTGAACAATGGAGGGGTTCGAGACATCAATCCCCACACAGTTCAGAATTCGTGTATAACTTTTGACCCCCCAAAATTTTAACTACTAATAGCCTGCTCTTTACTGGAAGCCTTACCAATAACACAGTCAATTAATACACTTTGTATGTTATATGTATTAAATCCTGTATTCATTTTTTTTTTTTTCCTAAGAGTGGGGAGGGTCGGGCAGAGGGAGAGAGAATCTTAAGCAGGCTCCACACCTAGTGCAGAGCCCAACATGGGGCTCGATTTCACAACCCTGAGATCATGACCTGAACCGAAATCAAGTTGGATGCTTAACTAACTGAGCCACCCAGGCACCACCCCTATATCCTGTATTCCTATAGTTTTATCTTTTTCTTAAATTCTTTTGACATTTCAAGGCTATGTGGTTCATCTGTCTTTTCAAATTGTCACAGATGTCCAAAAAATTTTCTGATATATTTATTGAAAAAAATCCACATGTAAGTAGACCCATACAGATCAAACCCATGTTATTCAAGGGTCAACTATATTTATGAAAGTTGCATATTTTAGGACTCAGCTTTGTATTTTAAGCATAGCATCAATAATTTTGATAAATATTACCCTTAATTTCTCTTATGAGCAGTATTATTTTCAAAAGTATTTTGTTTCCTAAGCATATTAAATGTTTTCTATATGTTGGCCATTACACTAGGCACAGGAGCTCAAAATAAATGACATTGATCTTATCCGTAAGGATTTCACAGTCTATTAGACATCTTAAAATAATACTTTGTCTGAAAAGAGAGATATTCATTATATATTCATTGAATTATTTGAGTAACTGAAGCTGATTCCTTAAAATACTAAAAATTTTTAAATGAAAATCCTTTTTTAAATAAATAAAAGTCTTGGGCGCCTGGGTGGCTCAGTTGGTTAAGCGACTGCCTTTGGCTCAGGTCATGATCCTGGAGTCCCTGGATCGAGTCCCACATCGGGCTCCCTGCTCAGCAGGGAGTCTGCTTCTCCCTCTGACCCTCCTCCCTCTCGTGCTCTCTCTCATTCTCTCTCTCTCGCAAAAAAAAAAAAAGAAATAAAAAAAATAAAGTCTTGAACATCTCCCTGCATTCTTCTATTGAATAAACTGAGTTATCTTAATTTTTTTCATTGTGATTTACATTTTTTTCATTTTTGTTTTCAATCTCATGCTGCTCAGCTATCATTTTTGTAGCTGTTAATATATACTGTCTCTTTAAATATCCATCTCTATTATAATTTATTCCTAATTTGTTTGGAAATGCAATCTCCACATGTCCAAACTTTTCAGAGTTATTCCTATTTAAAAGATCTGTGAGATGACCTTGGGGTGAGTAGGTGGATATGGTTTTTACCTCAGATTACATCCATAAGCTTCTTAGGCACACAACTAAAAGTGGGTTCTCACTAAGGTATTTTCAGCTTCATTATCTTTTAAGGACTTTATTGTAGTTCCAGTCTATTCAGTTTCTTTGAATGTTATATTTAAAATGTCAGTAAAGGCTATGACTTGGGTGAACCTTAAACATTATGCTGAGTGAAGGAAGCCAAATGCAAAAAGCCACGTTTTATATAGTTCCATTTGTAAGAAATGTCCAGAATAGGCAAATCTGTAGAGATAGACGGTGGTTTAGTAGTTGTCAGGGGTTGGAGGAAAGGGAGGATGGGGAATGATTGCTAGGGGTGTGGAGTTTTCTTTGGGGGTGGTGAAAATACTCTGGAATTAGATAGTGATTATGGTTGAACAACTTTGTAAGTATACTAAAAACCACTGAATTGTACACTTTAAAAGAATGGTTATGTGAATTATATCTCAAGTTTTAAAGTCTAAATGAAAGCAAATTTTTCTAGTAAGAGACTGTTCAGAACACTTCCTGTATGTCTGCTTTCTAAGTGTATACTTTTACTTTTGTCTTTTATTGATTGGTTTAGATTTTGAGTCTCTCAAATGTACTTTGCAGTGAAAGCATAATTTATATTTTCCTTAGGGGTAATAGAAGTTCATTTGTGCATTAAGTGGAAAATCTAGATAATATACGTTGTTTGTAAAGAAAGAACAAGTCTTCTTTACTTGGGATATTGACCTGCTCTAACTGTAAGGAAGTTTTTTTTGTTGTTTTTTTGTTTTGTTTTGTTACAGATTTTATCTATTCACTTGAGAGAGAGAGAGAGAACACAGAGGGAGAGTGAAAGGGATAAGCAGACTCCCTGCTGAGCAGAGAGCCCGATGCGATGTGGGGCTTAGTCTTAGGACCCTGAGATCATGCCCTGAGCCAAAGGCAGATGCTTAACCTACTGAGCCATCCAGGCACCTCTAACTGTAGGTTTAAAGAACAAACATGTGAGCCCTAAATATGTAAAGAATTTTAAGGACCGAAGTGCCTGGGTGGCTCAGTTACTTGGGTGTCTGCCTTTGGCTCGGGTCATGATCCCTGGTTCCTGGGATCAAGCCCCAAGTTGGGCTTCCTGCTCAGCGGGGAGTCTGCTTCTCCCTCTTCCCACTCGTGCATGCTCTCTCTCAAATAAATACATAAAATATTTGGGGTAAAAAAAGAATTTTAAGGACTGTCATTTCAATAGGAAAGACCAATAATTAAAACTAAAAACCAAAAAACCCTACTAATCTATTTTACATTTTTCTTCATTAAACATAAATTACAATATCTTTTTTAAATGTAAGTTATAGGGCACCTGGGTGGCTCAGTTGGTTAAGCGACTGCCTTCGGCTCAGGTCATGATCCTGCAGTCCCAGGATCGAGTCCCGCGTCGGGCTCCCTGCTCAGCAGGGAGTCTGCTTCTCCCTCTGACCCTCCCCCCTCTCATGCTCTCTCTCTCTATCTCATTCTCTCTCTCAAATAAATAAATAAAATCTTTAAAAAAATAAATAAATAAATAAATGTAAGTTATATATTGTCTCATGAGTTTTGTTTTGATTACTTGTTTTATTTCATTTTGATTGTTTTTATATGTGATTCATACTCTGATTTTGTGATCTGTTCTGTGTAACGTTTTTGGTCTTTAAAAATTTTTAATGACCACTTCATGAGTAATTTGTCATTCTGGTGTTTGAAAATGAGTGATTCCTTTGGTCTCTAAGCTGTTAAACACATTTTTTATGTTTTTACTTTTAGGCTATGGAGTTACTAGTAGAGAAAGCAATCAGTAGTGCTTCTAGTCCTCAGAGCCCTGGAGATGCACTGAGAAGAGTTTTTGAGTGCATTTCTTCAGGGATTATTCTTAAAGGTAGGTTTTGCTTTGTTCTTAATGTTTGTCTGTTTGATAATTAAATAAGAACTCTTTCTTTTACAAATGGATAATGCTAATGCCTTTTTCTCCATATATTGATTGCTTGTAGGTAGTCCTGGACTTCTGGATCCTTGTGAGAAGGATCCATTTGATACCTTGGCAACGATGACTGACCAACAGCGTGAAGACATCACATCCAGTGCACAGGTACCAGTGTGTTCCTAATCCCAAAGCTTTGTTGTTGGGTCACTGCCCTTCAAGTTTTGGTTTTTTATAATTGTCCTTTAAAAGAAGTCACTGCATAGTATTTATTTCTTCTTCCTAAGTAAGTAAGCCCTTGGAGGGGATATAATTTAAACTAGATTTCACTAATATAATCTTAAATTGTATTTAACTATAATGTGTGTGTCTTAAGTAAGTGTATTATATAAAAATACAGCTGTATTTTCAGTGCCTTCTTAAATCTGGGTATTAAGTTACATATCATGATGTATGGGAACTGTTTATGTACTCTGGTTATAAGAAGTGATATTCCGGGGCGCCTGGGTGGCTCAGTCATTAAGCGTCTGCCTTCAGCTCAGGTCATGATCCCAGGGTCCTGGGATCGAGCCCCACATCAGGCTCCCTGCTCAGTGGGAAGCCTGCTTCTCCCTCTCCCGCTCCCCCTGCTTGTGTTCCCACTCTCACTGTGTCTCTCTCTCTCTCTGTCAAATAAAATCTTAAAAAAAAAAAAAAAAAAAAAGTGATATTCCGGGGCGCCTGGGTGGCTCCGTCTTTAAGCGTCTGCCTTCGGCTCAGGTCATGATCCCAGGGTCCTGGGATCGAGCCCCGCATCGGGCTCCCTGCTCGGCGGGGAGTCTGCTTCTCCCTCTCCCACACCCACTGCTTGTGTTCCCTCTCTCGCTATGTCTCTTGTCAAATAAATAAAATCTTTAAAAAAAAAAAAAAGTGATATGCTGTGTGATTTATGGTAATTATTGTTATAATTTAGTCTCTCCTGCCACTGGAAAGGCTGTCTAAAGTAGTTAATTAAAAGTGTGGGTTCAGGGCACCTGGGTGGCTCAGTCAGTTAAGTGTCGGACTGGTGATTTCAGCACAGGTCATGACCTCATGAGCTGTGGGATCCAGCCCTGTGTCAGGCTCCGCACTCCGTGGGGAGTCTGCTTGAGTTTCTCTCCCTCTGTGTCCCCCCTCCCCCCGTGAGAGCTTGTGCGTGCATTCTCCCTTTCAAATAAATAAAATCTTTTAGGGGGGGGCGCCTGGGTGGCTCAGTTGGTTAAGCGACTGCCTTCAGCTCAGGTCATGATCCTGGAGTCCCTGGATCGAGTCCCGCATCGGGCTCCCTGCTCGGCAGGGAGTCTGCTTCTCCCTCTGACCCTCCCCCCTCTCATGTGCTTGCTCTCTCTCATTCTCTCTCTCTCAAATAAATAAATAAAATCTTTAAAAAAAAAAAAAAAAAATCTTTTAGGGGGAAAAAAGTGGGCTTTAGAGTCAAGACTCCCTGGATTTGAATACCGGCTGTGCTATCTCATCTATAAAACAAGGATAAAAGTAGTACCCTGTTTCAAGCAGGATTATTGGGAGGATTAAGTGAGTTAATGTGTTTAACTGCATTAACAGTATCTGGTATATGGAAGGATTTTAATAAATGTTAGCTATTATCATAATCAGTTAATAATTTTATTGGAAAAAGATTTATGGAAAAGAAAAGATATGTGAACCTAATGAATGAATGAAAAAAAAGAAAAACCAGTCTAAAACTACTATAGCTCTTTTTTTATTCCAAAAATGTACTAAGGGGAGAAAAGGCAACTAGCAATGAACAGTAATAATTCACTCTAAGATATTAAGTTATTGGACTTAAGTTCTTGATTTGTTATCTCTTCTGGCAACAATAATTTGGAATTTAGAAGATGTCAAGATTAAAGTAAATTGTTATGTCATAAGTATATTAAGGGATAACTTATGTGATTACTAATTAATGTGTATTAGACATGTTTTGTTTGTATTTCTTTGGGTTTATTTTTGGGGGATGAAGATAGTTATCCTAAGTGGCTTTCTTCCTTGGTGCTTAAAGGAGGAATTATTTATAAATTCTAAGGGAAAGGAGATTTAGGGTTAGGAGCAGGGCATTCAAAAACTAATAGAATTCACATTTGAAAGGCTTTTTTTTTTAATGTCACTTTGAAGAAAGTGGTTTGGCTTTAGGTGGTAGTGACAAAGGTCCTTGTTAAAAGTGAAGGAGTTAATAAAAAATTTTTTTTATTCCTATTTCTAGTTCTCACTTCAGAAAGTTAACAGCCTTATAGCTTAAGTGAAGTAGAGAAGCACCCAGTACTGGTGAAAATCCAGAATTACTAAATAGAATGCTATATCAAGTCCTTAACACAGATGATTTGGAGACTTTGAGGATTTCAAAAGCCAATATATGAGGCAAAGTTCTAAGAAATTGGAATCGTATCATCAAGGAAATTTCTAGAATAGTAAATTCTTACAGAGATAATTGTAACAAACAACTAAATCTCAGCTGAAGAAAATAATTAGGCATTAAAAAATAGTCTCGGGGTACCCAGGTGCCTCGGTTGCTTAAGTGTCCACTCTTGATTTCCTCTCAGGTCCTGATCTCAGGGTCGTGAGATCGAGCCCCATATTGGGCTCCACAATGGGCATGGAGCCTGCTTAAGATTAGCTCTCTTCCTCACCACCACCACCCCCCGCCCCCCGGCGCGCACACACACTCTCAAAAAAAAAAAAAAAAATTGGGGCCCCTCAGTGACTCGGTCGGTTAAGTCTCTGCCTTCCGCCCAGATCATGATCCCCGGGCCCTAGGATTGAGCCCTGCATCAGGCTCCCTGCTTCATCATCTCCACCCCCCTTGTGCTCTCTCTATTTCTCTCTCAAATAAGTAAAATCTTTTTTTTAAAAAAAGTCTCAACAGCAGCCACTTTAAGAGAAAGAAGCCAGACACAGAAAGCCATATGTTATATGAAATGTCCACAGTGTGTAAATCTTGTAGAAATAGAAAAGTAGATTAGTGGCTATCATGACCTAAGGGTGGAGGGGTTAAGGAATGACCAACATTGGGTCATGGGGGTTGTGGGGGTGGAGGTGTGTGAAAATGTTCCGAAATTAGAGAGTGGTTATGATTGAACAAGTTTAACTTTGTAAGTATACTAAAAAACACTGAATTGTACACTTTAATAGGGTGACTCTTAGGATATGTTAATCTCAGAAAATAATCCTAAACATTTACATTGAAGGTTATAACCATATAGTGAAATTTGCCATATAATCAAATGACTACATCTCCTTGAATTAATTTAAGAGGTATATAGTCCCAGAAATATGAGGAATAGATTATGTCTTACGAAATCTTGTGACAGTGATGCCTAACACATTTCTGCGCATACATAACCATGTAGTGAAAATTTTGATTTTGGTTCATGAAGTAACAAGTTGAAGAAATGTGACCCTTTTTTGTAAACCTGGGGAAGTGTGTGTGCGTGTGTGCAGCCTATACACATGGGCATCCACAGAAAAAATGGGAAAATACATGAGTAGAAACCAAAGAGGGATTTACTCAATGAGATTTACATTCCTTTTGTTATGTATTGTTTCAATTTCAAGATTTTTTTTTTTAAATGAACATAATATTGAATTTTTTTTAAAGGTCTATTTCTTAACTTCTTTTTTGAGAGAGAGAGAATGCAAGTGCATATGAGCTGGGCAGGGAGGGGTAGAGGGAAAAGGGGAGAGAGAATCTTAAGCAGGCTCCATGCGCAGCACGGAGCCTGACTTGGGACTTGATGTTATGACCCTGAGATCATGACCTGAGCCAAAACCAAGAGGCAGACCCATAACTGACTGAGCCACCCAGGTGCCTCTTAATTTATGTTTTAAAAAGCAAAACAGCATGCGTACAGAAAAGCCTGAAAATATAAACACTAGAACATAGGGAGTATTTGGGTTGTGAAACTTAATATTCAAGGTGTTTAATTAAATATGCTTTTTTATATTGATATATGGAGATATAAGCCTAGTTAATAATTAATATTTTGGTTCTTAAAATTAACTTTGAATTCCGGCTCTTTTTGTTGCAGTTTGCATTGAGACTCCTTGCATTCCGCCAGATACACAAAGTTCTAGGCATGGATCCATTACCCCAAATGAGCCAACGTTTTAACATCCACAACAACAGGAAACGAAGAAGGGATAGCGATGGAGTTGATGGATTTGAAGCTGAGGGGAAAAAAGACAAAAAAGATTATGATAACTTTTAAAAAGTTCCTGTAAATCTGCTGTGTTAAAAACAACAGGTGCCCATTTGTTGGTTGTTTTTCATTCATAATAATGTCTACTTTGAAAAATTTATCAAGAATTTAAAGAATTTCATGGAAGAACCAAGTTTTTCTGTGACATTAATATCTTAATGTACAGTGTTAGGTATTATATGAATGGAAAGACACCCCAAAAAAAAAAAAATTGTGCTCCAACTAGGGGAAAAACAATGCTTCAGATGTTTTCCCCATTATTTTGGTTTTATTTACTGGTTGCCCTAGCTCCCCCTATCTTTGTGTCTTTTATTAACTAGTCTTATTAAATCTTTACTGTATTTAATGCAGTATTTGTGCTTCAGTTGCTATGTGTATTTTGATATTTTTATTTAGGAGTTTTGTTTGCTCTTTGACACTAGTCATTACTTTGTGTTAATAGATGATATCCTTTACCCCTTCTTAATATTTTACAGCAGTACGTTTTTTTGTAACGTGAAACTGCAGAATTTTTTCCTTTTGTTTTGTTATTCTGTATGTGATGGATTACAACACAAAAAGTTATCCTGCCATTTAAGTGCTCAGAACTGAATGTTTCTGCAGATCTTGTGGCATTTGTCTCTAGTGTGATATATAAAGGTGTAATTAAGACAGATTTCTGTTAATCTAATCAAGTTTGCTGTTAGTTGTGCATTAGCAGTATAAAAGCTAATATATACTATATGGTCTTGCAACAGTTTTAAAGCCTCTGCATAATTGATAATAAAAATGCATGACATTTTTGTTTTTAATAGACTTTTAAAATTATAATTTTAGGTTTGACACGTAGACCTTTGTACAGTTGACTTTTTGACATAGCAAGGCCAAAAAATAACTTTCTGAATATTTTTTTCTTCTGCGTAAGTGGAAAGGGCATTTTTCATATATAAGTGGGCTAACCAATATTTTCAAAAGAACTTTATCATTGTGCAACTAACAACAGTAACTAGCCCTTAATTATGATGACAGTTCCTTATTGGTGTGTGTGAGATTATTCTAGCAAACTGTTACAGTATAACACAGTTGAATGATTCCTCCCCCCTGCCCTCATACCCCATCACCCAGATAATTTACAGTTCTCTTAACAGTGAGGTTGATAAAGTATTACTGATAAAAAATTAAGGTTATCTAAGGAAAAAAAACCAGAAAATTATTTGGTGTGGCCATCTTACATGCTTATGTGTCCTACAAAAAGCTAAATATTCTAGCAGTGGTGTAATGAGAAGTTACATCTTACTGTTGATGTATGTATGCTCTGGTACACAGATGTCATTTTGTTGTCACAGCACTACAGTGAAATACACAAATAAAAACTTAAATTCACATAATGACTTAAATGTATTATATGTTACAGATGTCTCAGACTACTTTTGCTTTGAAATGACTTATGCTTCAGTAAAACCACATTCAAGTTTTATTGGGTACATATATCTTGTTATTCCTGACAATTACTTGTTGCCTAATTAGGCACATAATTTCCAGAAAAATTTATAATTCAATAGTATATTGGCTCAGTGTCTTTCCGGAATTTGAATCTTTCCCTGGACCCTTAGAAGACCAGGAAACTGTAGGAGACAACCACTGGAGAACTAGAAAAGGAGACTTGGGCTTTTCTCCAAAGGTTGTCACATACTATCTATGTAACTAACACGGACAAGCCTTTTTCACCCCTACCCCCAGTTGTTTGTTTTTTAAATGTTTCTAGGTCTCATTTTACTCTTTTGAATAGTGAGTTTTACCCAGTAAAATTTTCGAATTTTGTTTCTCACTGTTCTCTTAGAGAAGGCAAAAACTTAACATCACACACCAATGACATGCTAGGTCATTTCATGTTCTACCATCTTAAACAATAAGTGACACTGCTATATTTCTTTTTTTCAGATGAGAAAATTGAAGCCCAGAGTGGCTAACAAGATCACAAATCAACTTATATGACAGGATTGAAATTGAGTCAGGTTTCAAAATTCATGCTCAGCACTTTTCCAGGCTGCTCCCTTCATCTTGTAATTATGTTCTAAACATGTTTTCAGTCTGTTTCAAAATTTTGCATTTGTTTTGGGTGTCTTCATCCAGATAAACGGTTGGTGCCATTTAAATTTTTTATGAAAATAATTGTTTCAGTACTAATTTTTTGCATGACTTAATTATTTTCATTGTTGTGGATAGACCCACGTTAATCATCTTGAATGAAATAGCTTGGGGTGCCTGGGTGGCTCAGTCAGTTAAGCGTCTGCCTTTGGCTCAGGTCATGATCCTGGGGTCCTGGGATCAAGTCCCGCATCAGGCTCCCTGCTCCGAGGGGAGCCTGCCTCTCTCTCTCTTTCTGTCTCTCTGTCTCATGAATAAATAAAATCTTTTTTTTTTTAAAGATTTTATTTATTTATTTGAGAGAGAGAATGAGATAGAGACAGAGAGCAGGAGAGGGAGGAGGGTCAGAGGGAGAAGCAGACTCCCTGCCGAGCAGGGAGCCCGATGCGGGACTCGATCCCGGGACTCCAGGATCATGACCTGAGCCGAAGGCAGTCGCCTATCCAACTGAGCCACCCAGGTGCCCCATAAATAAATAAAATCTTAAAAAAAAAAAGAAAGAAAATGAAATAACTTGGATTCATTAGTATCTTCTGCTTTGACAGCTTTTTAAAAGATTATTTTAGAGAGAGAGAGAGCAAGCAGGGGGAAGGGGCTGAGGGAGAGGGAGAGAGAATCTCTAGCAGACGGCACTCAGTGTGGAGCCTGACTTGAGGCTCCATCCCACGATCCTGAGATCACATCCTGAGCCAAACCAAAAGTCAGACGCTTAACCGACTGCGCCACCAAGGAGCCCCTGCTTTGACAATTTTTAAAGAAAACTATAAACTCTAGTTAAAAGAAGTATTGGGGAGAGGGTGCCTGGGTGGCTCAGTCAGTTAAGCCTCTGCCTTTGGCTCAGGTCTTGATCCCAGGATCTCAGGTCTTGAACCAGTTGTTTTGGCAACTAATTATCAGTTATTCTCTGCATCTCAGGCTGACTTCCTGTTCTTATGTTAGAATAATTTAATGATAACCCCCAAATAAATTGATTCCTCTTACCCACCTCCAATTACACAATGCTCTCCAAATTAGAATTTTCTTTTTCTTCACTATTTTTTCTTCTGTTTCTTTGGATAAGTTAGAATTAAAAATGCAGAATTGCATGAACAGCACAGCAAAAGATCTCTGGTTTTTTTTTTTTTTAAGATTTTTTATTTTATTTATTTGACAGAGAGAGACACAGCGAGAGAGGGAACACAAGCAGGGGGAGTGGGAGAGGGAAAAGCAGGCTCCCCGCAGAGCAGGGAGCCCGATGCGGGACTCGATCCCAGGACCCCGGGATCATGACCTGAGCCGAAGGCAGTCGCTTAACCAACTGAGCCACCCAGGCGCCCAGATCTCTGGTTTTTTAAAGTCAGGAGTATTTTAAATAATTTTTTACTTCTTAAAAAATTTTTTTGTCTTGCATGGTCATGCTATTATGTTGTCAATGTATGAATTGAATTGAAGTTATAAACAGTTGCTTTAATGGATCCACTACTTTTTATACTGAATTTGACAGTGCTATCTCATTTTTGAAGATTTTCCCCATAAAGGGCAAGTTTATAGTATCCTAGAAAGATAATGTTCATAGCATTGGTCTCAAATTTGTTCCTTGAGAGTTGTCTGGGGAATATTATAAAAATTAAGAGCTTTAAGCCCTAATTCCAAAACTTGAGGAGGGCCAGAATAAGCCTAAGAATGTTGTTTGAATGGATGGTTCATACACGTTTAAAATTTAAAAGGTGTAAAGTACATGGCATAAAATGTCTTCTGCCTCTTACGTTGCCCCTTCCCAGAGGGAGTCAGTATTAATCCATTGTATACCCTTCCACACATGGCCTGTGCACATGGCGTGAATATGTGCACCCTTTTGCTGTTTTACAAATGGCTGCATACTGTGTATATTCTGTACCTGCCTTTCTTTCATTTAGTATCTTGGAATCCTGGAGGTTGTTCCATATCAGTACACATAGGGAAGTTGTATTTTTTTTTTTTAGATTTTATTAGAGTGTGAGCGGGGGAGGGGGACAGGGAGAGAGAATCTCTAGCAGACTCTGCTGAGCACGGAGCTCGACTTGGGGCTCGAAACCACAACCCTGAGATTTTGCCGGAGCCAAGACCAAGAGTCGGACACTTAACTGAGCCACCCAGGTGCCTCGGAAAATTGCAGTTTTAACCAGCACTATAGAATCATTCCAAATTAGATTTTTTTTCTTTTAAGTATAGGTGGTTCTGTTGCAAGTGGTACATTGATCATGTTTGAATAAACATGCTTTATAGCAGTGACCATCATGTACTCTAAAGTCCAAAAACGATTATTTTTACATATATTTCTTAAGTAAGCTCTACGCACAGCGTGGGGCTTGAACTCATGACCCTGAGATCAAAAGTCTCGTTCTCTACTGGCTTAGCTAGCCAGGCACCCTGCAAAACTATATTTTAAATTTAGTATTGAAAGTATTTTATTATC
Organism: Neomonachus schauinslandi; assembly: GCF_002201575.2. Taxonomy (NCBI): domain Eukaryota; kingdom Metazoa; phylum Chordata; class Mammalia; order Carnivora; family Phocidae; genus Neomonachus; species Neomonachus schauinslandi. The sequence continues at coordinate 125,672,622 of NC_058409.1, forward strand.
AGCCACACAATATGTATAGCATAAGTTAATTGGGATATTTAGCAAATCATAATATCCCCATTCCCTAAGCAATTTTACTGATTAACTGTAGTCTAGGTCATTTTAGTCTTTATCTTGTTTAGTGTAGTAATATTAGCTGTAAAATAAAATGTGAAAGTAGAAATCAGTAACCAACTTAAAGCTTGAATAGTATTTTTGAGAAATACCTAAACTGGTACATTAAATACAAAGCTACTATATTTACCTTCTCTTAATATAGTTCCAATACCTGGTATTAGAAAAATAGGGTCTTCAGCTTGGAAAGGACTATTTAATCAGTTAAGTAACAATGTGAATGCTTCTTTATAATCTGTTTATAATCTGTTGAATCAAAGTATGAAAAGTTGATCTCCATTAGCTTAATCACTGAACTCTTAAATGAGTTCAGAAATAGGGAAAACAGCACATACCTAGGGCTTGGATCAGTGAAGCTCTATGTTAAAGAAATACAGGATAATGAAGTATGACAGGTTCCTGATGAGAAGAATTCCAGGGTGTTGTAATTTACCCCGAGCTTTGCTATGAGCTGTTTAAAATTAGTATGCTGCATTTCAGTGCAATTTAGTGTGCTTTATAGTGTAGATAAAAACAAGACCTGGGGCACCTGGTTTTGAGTTTGAGTCCCACGTTGGGTATTCAGATAACTTAGAAATAAAAAATGTTTTAAAATGTTAGTGCGTAGGGTAGGGGTTTGGAGGGAAGTTCAAACCTACATTACCAATCACAACTAATTTTAGTGAGCTAGCATTGAAACTTAACCCAGAGGGAGCTACCTCTGTCCTTTATCTGATACCTAAAATGAGAGATACATATCCTTTGCTTTTGTTTATATTTTGAGCCATAGTTTTTTGTTTTTGGCTTTTTTTTTTTTTTTTTTTTTAATAAGCTTTATTCCCATTGTGGGGCTTGAACTCAACCCTGAGATCAAGAGTCATGCTCTACTGACTGAGCCAGCCAGGTTCCCACCTGGGCATTCTTTTTTTAAGTGATACTTTGAGGTAGTGAATTTGAAACTAAGCTGTGTAATTGGAACCACAGAGCAGGAGAGACTATAGAAAAAAAATCAATTGAAGAAATAGCTTTTTGAAAATGTTAACGGCAACAGTAAAATAGAGGTCATTTGTAAAGTTGTTGCTCATGTTCAAAATTATAACCACCTGTTTAAGATTTTGGTTAAAAGTCCTGGCATTAGGTATGGAAGTATGTAAGATAATCCGATCTTTTCAAAGTTGAAGGTGTGATTACCAGGCATACCTTGGCGGTACTTGGAGTTTCAGTTCCAGACCACCATAATACAGCAAATGTCACAATAAAGTGGTTTCCCCATATATATAAAAGTTACGTTCATCTATTAAGTGTGCAATACCATTAGGTTTTTTATTTTTCTTTAAAGATATTTATTTATTTGAGAGAGCACAAACGGGGTGCGGGGCAAGGGGAGAAGCAGGCTCTCCACTGAGCAGGGGGCCTGATGCAGGGCTTGCTTGATCCTGGGGCTCGATCCCGGGATCCCGGGATCATGACCTGAGCCGAAGGCAGACACCCAACCGACTTAGCTACCCAGGCGCCCCTACCACTAGGTCTTTTTTAAAAACAATGTACAGGGCGCCTGGGTGGCTCAGTTGGTTAAGCGACTGCCTTTGGCTCAGGTCATGATCCTGGAGTCCTTGGATCGATTCCCGCATCCAGCTCCCTGCTCGGCAGGGAGTCTGCTTCTCCCTCTGACCCTCCCGACCCTCCCCCCTCTCATGTGCTCTCTCTCTCAAATAAATAAATAAAATCTTTTAAAAAATAAAAACAATGTACATACCTTTAAAGAATAAAAAGTCTTTAAAGATAAATTTTAAAACTTAAAAAATTTTTTAAAGCTAAAAAATGCTAACCATTATCTGAGCTTTCAGAGTCATAATCACTGATGACAGATTGCCATAATAATTATAATAACGAGCTAGTGTGAAATATTTTGCGAATTACCAAAGTGTGATTTAGAGATACTGAGTGAGCAAGTGCTGTCAGGAAAACGATACTGACAGAGCTGCTTGATGCAGAGTTGCCACAAACCATCAATTTCTAAAAAAATGTAGCATCTGTGAAAGGCAATAAAGCAAAGCACAACAAGAAGAGTTATGCCTTTACGTTGTTAGTCCATGTACCTGGTACAGGTCGTTTGAATAGAAGTCACATAGCCATTTGCCTCAAAGTTAATCATTATTTCATGGCAGCCAAAATGCAGGCATAAAGAAGATTTTGACAAAATGGATGCTGGTTTTGCTATATATTGTGTTAACGTTTCCCTTGTTTTCCATGGCACTGAAATTCCTGGGTTGTTGTGTTTTTGGTTATTTTTTTTCTTCCTACCTCTCCGAACATTCCTTCTGTCCTGCTGCTTCTAGGTAGCACCCACGGTTCTGTCATCAGCATTTTCATGCTTTTGATGATCTCATCCATCTTCCAAGTTCTAGATATTCCCTTTGTTAAAATTATCTCCAAATCCTGCCTTTATCTAAACTCCAATCTTGCTTTTTTTTCTTTCTGCCTCCCGTCTCTCAGCCAACAACCCCCAGATTATTCCTCCTAACACATCTGTTTATGTCACTGCTACTCAAAATACCTTCAAGCAACTCCACATCACTGTGCTGAACAGTATATATTATTTCATCCTCACAACATTGCTAGGTGTTCAGTATTACACATGAGCAAACTAGGGTTTGAGCTTAAGTAACTTGTCCTTTCTATAATAAAAGATCATTTGAGTGATATAATCTCTTGAATTGGGTCAGATCATCAGAAAGCTACATACTTGGAGAGTTCTGTTAACTTCAAAGCCGAGCAATTAACCCTAACCCTAACCTCCCATTGATGTGTCCTGCAGCCAAGCCTCTTTCTGTAGAATTTTAATCCTTAAGACATGGTGTACAAATAATTTTTTTTTAATATTTTATTTATTTATTTGTCAGAGAGAGACCATGCACACAAACAGGGGAAGGGGCAGGCAGAGGCAGAGGGAGAAGCAGGCTCCCCTCTGAGCTGGGAGCCTGATGCGGGACTCAATCCCAGGACCCTGGGATCATGACCTGAGCCGAAGGCAGATGCTTAACGACTGAGCCACCCAGACGTCCCTGTACAAATAATTTTTAAGTAACCCAATTTTGGTCTACTCCAAAGGCCCACTTTCACCTCTTCATTCTAAGGAACTTACAAAGCTACATCTTTTTCAAAGGTCAATGGTTAAATAATTCTAGAAAAAGAGGGAATTCATCTTCTTTGCTCTGCATTTCAACCTTTACCTGAGCCAGAAGTCATATCTTAGGTACCAGATCCAGGATAAAGCTGTGTCTTATTTGGCCCAAACACTGTTAAAAACAACCAGTATTAAAGATTTCACAGAAAATCCCAGCTTATCTTTTTTTTTTTTTTTTAGGATTTTATTTATTTATTTGACAGAGAAACACAGCCAGAGAGGGAACACAAGCAGGGGCAGTGGGAGAGGGAGAAGCAGGCTTCCCGCGGAGCAGGGAGCCCGATGCGGGGCTCGATCCCAGAACTCTGGGATCATGACCTGAGCCGAAGGCAGATGCTTAACGACTGAGCCACCCAGGCGTCCCTCAACTTGACTTCTCTTGAAAAATTGGAAGATCTGATGACAGGGGGCATGTATTCTCATACGCTGAGAATTAGCTAAAGCTGGAAAAAAAAAAAAAAATTAGCTAAAGGTGAGATTAATGGCCATTCCTTCCAGAGGATAAATTTAAAACAAAATCTTTTCTGGAAAGTTTATCACAGCCTCTACCATTCCCTGTTTTGCCTACCAGGCTGGCCAGTGTGCATTTGATTTTATGACATCAGAGACCCCAGCCATTTTACCTATGGACTCTCCAAAATTCTTAATTCCGTGATCATATGTTTCTCTCATACACTAAGATACTTGATGTCCCCCACACTTAATATAAAGGACAGTCATAGGGACGTCTGGCTGACTCAGTGGAGCATGCGACTCTTGATCTCAGGGTTGTGAGTTTGAGCCCCATGCTGGGTATAGAGATTACTTGAAAAAATAAAATCTAAAGGACAGTCATAAACACTCAACGCACTTCCTTCATTGATTGTTTCAAGAGAAATGTCAGGAAGGAGGCCTGAAATTTAAGCAAACTACAGCCTTAAAGGAACCCTTTATTTTAAAGCAGAGACCGAAAATCTCATAGTAACATTGGAGCAGCCTGTCTGTCTTCCTGTCTGTTCTTTGGTTGGACTTAATGAAAGAGATAGAAGGCTATGGGAGTTGAAGAGAAACAAAGATGGCTCAAAGGGAAAAAAGATTTGGTAGGTAGATGGTAAAATTCTTAATTGTATGAGTTCTTAATTCTTTTTTCCTGAAATTTAGTGTACAACAAAAAAGACGAAAAGAAGAGGGCTTAGTATATGGTAAAGTGGGAAGGCAGCTATGACTAACTTACTAATTGAAACCAAATTTATGAGTCCAAGTTCCCAGTAAGATGAAGTAAGCACCCTCTGCCCTGTCTCTCCCTCTGAATATAAAATCTGGGTAAAATACATAGAACAGCAGTTTGAGGACTCTAAAACATAATTAGTGACAGGAAGACTGGAGAAGACAAGAACTGAAGTATCATCAAAGTCAACAATTCTCCGTATTTCCACCTTCCAGAGGTAAACTCACTGCTTAGCCATAGACATGAGTACAACCATAGATGTGTGTAGTAGGTAGTAGTAATTACAGCCCCAGATTTCTGGCCAGAGGATTGAAAAGGGGAGTCCTGAGTAACTGGAACACACTGGCCAGATTGGGGAGTTGGAGGAGCTAGGGTAAGTGGCTCCATAAAGTTATTTATGAATAAATACAATTTTTTTCTGGGGCTCAACCTCAACTTATTTTATGAGGCCAACATTACCATGATATCAAAACCAAATAAAAACAGCTCAAAGAAAACTCAGGCTGTCTGGCTTAGTTGGTAGAGTGTGCGACTCTTGATCACAGGGTCATGAGTTCAAGCCCCACATTGGGTATAGAACTTATTTTTTTTTAAAAGAAAGAAAAACAAAGCTCAGACCAATGTACCTGATGAAGTTAAGTGAAGTACCCTTGAGAGATTTATCAAATCATATCCAGTAATATATATAAAGAATAATGTAGGGACTCCTGGGTGGCTCAGTCGGTTAAGCACCTTGCTCTTGATCTCAGCTCAGGTCTTGATCTCAGGGTCGTGAGTTCAAGCCCCACGCTGGGCTCCATGCTGGGTGTGGAGCCTACTTAAAAAAAAAAAAGTAAGAATGATATACCACAGGGCACCTGGTTGGCTCAGTGGGTTTAGCATGTCTGTCTTCAGCTCAGGTCATGATCCCAGGGTCCTTGGATCCAGCCCCACATGGGGCTCCTTGCTCAGCAGGGAGCCTGCTTCTCCCTCTCTCTCTGCCCCTCCCCCTGCTCATGTGTGCACGGGTGCACACTCTCTCTCATCTCTCAAAAAAAAAAAATCTTAAAAAAAAAAGGGCATCTGGGTGGCTCAGTGGGTTAAGCATCTGCCTTCCACTCGGGTCATGATGGAGCCCCGCACCCAGCTCCCTGCTTAGTGGGAAGTCAGCTTCTCCCTCTGCCCCTCTCCCCCACTTGTGCTCTCTCTCTCTCTCAAATAAATAAATATTTTTTTAAAAAGAATAATATACCACAACCAAGGGGAGTTTATCTTGGGAATATCTCGTTCAATATATGAAAATCAATCAACATGAATTTTACTACAAAAATATAAAATTCCTGTATCCCGGAATAAAATTTAGAGACAAATAACTGGGCTGATTCCACTAAGAAAAGAAATGGGCACAGGCATAAAGATTTTTATTATGTTACCTAAATGGTCAGGAACTGAACAAATGGAACATCCACGTAGTGGATCATTACATAGAATGATGTAGCTAGGTATTTACTGGTATGCTGGGATGTTCACAAATCATCTATGTAAAACCAGTATCTGTGTAAGAGTCCACTTTTGCAGTACATACATCTACATATGTACACACACAAAGTTCTAACTCCAAACTATTAGCATTGCTTATCTCCATGTTATGAGATCCTCAATGACTTTTCCAACAGATGCAGATGACTTGACAATGAACATGGAAAACTTTGGTAATAAATTATAAGATAAATTTGTTTGAAAGTGTAAATGAGCAATGTATGTGAGTGGACAATTTTTTTTTAAGATTCTATTTACTTGTCACAGAGAGAGCGAGCGAGCACAAGCAGGGGGAGCAGCGGGCAGAGCAGGCAGAGGGAGAAGCAGGCTCCCCGCTGAGCAGGGAGCCTGATGGATGCGAGGCTCATCCCCAGACCCTGGGATCATGACCCGAGCAGGAGGCAGATGAGACGCTTAACCACTGGGCCACCCAGGCGCCCCCATAATAATTCCTTAAAAAGAAAAAAATGGTGTAAAAAGTCTTCCATAGCTCCACATACCTAAGGATAAATTGCAAAATCCTTAGCGTGGCATTCAGGGTCTAAACTGTAGCTCCAGCCTGTCCTTCCAGTCTCATCTCTCGCCACTGCCTGTGTTGGAACCAGCAGTGTGACCACAGGGCAAACCCCTGGCTCTGGCTTCTCCCCATAGTGCCCGTCCTGCTCCCTCTGAGGTCATCCTCACAGGCCGGTGTGGGAGGCTCCTTTTCCGACCACGACGGACAGAGCCTTTCCTTCGGGGATGCGGACGGTGTTGCCCTGGCACACGAGGAGACCAGGAGAAAAGTAAAGCAGAGAAACTTCTTTCTAAAAACGAATCCAGGGCCGCCTGGCTGGCTCAGGCGGTGGCGCCCGCGACTCTTGATCTTGATCTCAGGGTTGTGAGCTCAAGCCCCATGTTGGGTGTAGAGATTACTTAAAAAAGAAAAAAACGAAAACGAAAAGGGGAAAGAATGAATCAGTTGCTTCTCTAATGTTGCGTGGTTTCAGATTAAGTTCCTCTTAGTATTTTCTCTTCAGTTGATGTTGTCTCACCTGAAGGGGGAGAATGAACTGACTCCCCTCCCTCCTTCTGGGCCCACCCCCCCGCCCCCGTTTCAGCGGAGCGACAAAACGTCTTTTCAGATTTCTTGAACCTGCGTAAGATGTTTGCAAAGTCTGAGATTGCCTTGCTTGGTGCTTTACTTGGCTGCCCTCAGAATCCGTTCCAGAGACCAGGTGAATGAATGGTGAATAGACTCCAGTGTTCTGGGCGGGGCGGGCGGGGGTGGGGGATGGCTAACCATTAACAGAGCTCAAGCCGAAAAGTGACTCTGTAAAAATACTGAGATGTTTCTTGGCAGCTCAGCCATTTCTATTTCTTGCCTTTGGACAAAAGGGATTTTTAAGGAACAATTTTGATTACATTTTCACCTTGGGACAGATAACTTCTTCAGACATAAAAGAGCGGGCCTTTCGCGACCTCTGTGTTCTTTTACAACTACCTGAACAATAAGCCTTTCAGGTTTCCAGGGAGCGGGAAGGGGTCAGCCAAGCTCAAAACAGGCTTGACTGCACTTTCAACAAAGATCAAATATCCCAGCAGGGAGGCATGAGCAGCCTGTTTTTATTTGAGAAGGTTCTCCTGGCCCCTATGACAGCAACAACTTTCTTCTTCCCTTTAAGATGATTTGGCTCCAAACACCAGTGGCCCTCCTCTGTGGAGAAGAGGTGCCCTCCCACCCTTCTTCCAGATTTTCAAACCAGATGCAGCCCTGAACAAAACTGGGAAGGAAGAGAAGATTCAGGTGTCATCTTCCTTCAAATCAGAGCATAAACAGCCTGGATGTCAGGTCCCTCGATTTTTCCCAACCAGCTCTGGAGTACCAGAAATTCTAAGATCTAAACGTAAGGCTCTGATCTCAGTTAAAATTCCAGGAGGAATAATACCTTATTTCCATTTTGTGATACACAGCCTCCACAGAGTTGGACAACAAGCAAGAAGTCATGTCACTCTTAATAATCTGAGATATCAACGAGCTTCTCTCATTCCCCTTTCCTGAAGATCATCCCTGAATCAGATGCCAGATCTTGACTTCTATCATCCTGGAATGAGTCAAGAGAAATTTGAAATGGAGAGCCAAACAAAATAACAGGTTTTTCTGGCTACTGAGCTGGGGACAGAAAGCAGAGTGAGAAGCAGGAAGTGTCCCTGCACTTCCCCTGCCCCACAGTTACCCCCTCACTCAGGGAAACCGACAGAAGGGAAGGGCTGGCCTGAGTCTGGTACCCCCATAGGGGACTTTCGGGGTGACCCTGCCCACAATCCCTCCTCCACTGCCTCCAGGCACACAGGAGTTGAAATTGTGGTGTGGACTTTCCAGGTGCTAGACCCCTTGCAAAAGCCCCTTGACTCTTCTGTGTCTCCCAAGGGGTTTGCAAATGATCCAGAGTATTCGGTGGCCCCCAAGTGAGACCCAGAACGTAATTAGGAAAGACAGCCAAGGTGCTGCGGGGAGGCTGCCTCACAGAGGAAAGGGGCACACCCATTCACGGGTAGGGCACAAACCACCCCAGGGCGGAGGACTGAGCTGCCTCTCTAAGGAATCGCCACATCAGCCGGCGGCAACGGGGGGCAGGCCCGAGTGACTGCAGGCCCAAGTCTGCACCCTCGGAAGCGGGCACCTTCCCTGCCGGGGAACACACAGGACGCGCAATGGGCCTGAGTCAGGGAGATGGGCAACCCACCCTGTCCCATGCCAGACCCCGCTGGGGCTCTGTGCGTCCTTTAACGCAGCCCAGAGAGCGGGGGAAGACACACAGAAGGGAGCTCTGAAATGGACTGTGACTGACTTAGAAGACTTGAAGTGACAGAGGAAGCTTAGAAATAACCAGATTAAGTTGCCCGTGTTAGACCCCTCTGGCTTAGAATTCACGTTCAGGAAGAAGGCTGTGTTCCAGAAGTCCAGTCGCAGGGTGGCACGGATCAGCGCGATCTCAGGCAAGGCGTTTTACCTCTCTGGGCCCGGTGACGCCCCACCCCCACTCCTCAAACCGATTTCTCTCCGCGGGTGGCGGTAGCGCTACGGCCTCCGGGGGTGGCCCAGCCCCCGACGCAAGCACGGTTTCCACCGCGTGCCGTCTGCTTGTGCACCCGGTGAGCCCACGGGAGGCCAGAGAGGGAATGGGCCCCGCCGCCTCCTCCTCCTTCGTTTTCCTTGATCCCACGCCGGAGCTGAGGGACCACCCCCGCCTGCGCTGTGAATACAGGTTTCCCCAGCTGTCGGAAAGTAAAGTGTTCCTATGAAGCCTATTCTAAGCCGAAATGGCGTAAGCAAAGAAGCAATTACCATTTTGTTAAAAGCAAAAATTGTCTTCAGATTTCTTCTTTTTTTTCATCAGCAAAAACGGGTACTAATGGGGGTCTTTCTTAAAGCGGAGTGGTGTAACAGGAACTTTTGGAGAGTGGGGGAGACCGATGCCTTCCTTGCTCAGCACTTCCTAGATAGTCCCGTAGAGGGCACAGTTTCCTTGTCCCAGAGGCCTCCAGGGCTCTGGCAGGTTCTGAAGGCTTTCCATCAATCTGATACTCCCTTCAAAGCACCAAGGATAGCACTGTAGGAAATGCCAAGATGCGCAGGAGGGCCTCCTCTGACTGCGAGAAGCTCCCAGGATAGCTCTAGGAGAGAAGACAAAGGTGAGGAGGCCCTTTTGCAGTGATTCCAAGACATATTGCAGTTCATGGGCCAATGCAGCATACAGATACTGGATGCTTAGGGATTCAGAAGAGCTCTAGACTGGTTCCAACAGTGTCCAAGGAAGATGTCAAAGAGGTGGTGACATTGGGGTTAGACCTTGATGGGTGGATTTGGGAACTGATGCCAAGACAAGCAGAGACAGAAAACGACAATGTCTTGTAAAAGGCTCTTGCTTTTAAATTAAATGTATTTTAATTGTTCACTTTAAAATGGCAAATTTTATGTCATGGGACTTTCACCCCAATTAAAAAAACTATAGGAGATAATTCTGTGAGTTTGTGTGTAATTTTAAATTAATTTGTTGTTGAGCTAGGTAATAATTCTGATGGTTTAAAATCCAGAGGTATAAAAGAGAATACAGTGAGGGGCGACCGGGTGGCTCAGTTGGTTAAGGGCCATCTCTTGATTTCGGCTCAGGTCATGATCTCAGGGTCTTGGAATTGAGCCCCATATCGCGCTCCACGCTTACGTGGAGTGTGCTTGAGGATTCTCACTCTCCCTCTCCCTATGCTCCTCCCCCTGCTCATGCTTTCTCTCTAAAATAAATAAATAAATCTTTTTTAAAAAAGAGTATGCAGTGAAAACCCTTCTTTCAATCTTTCTTCCAAACACCAAATTCCCCCTCTGAAAGCAATTAATGTCATAGACCCCTTTATATCTATCCAAAGGTGTTCTATGCAAATATAAGGACCTAGATATATGCAGTCTTTTTTTTTTTTAGTTTTCTTCGTTTTTTTTAAGATTTTTATTTATTTGACACAAAGAGAGAGAGAGAGCACGCGCACAAGCAGGGGGAGCAGCAGGCAGAGGGGGAAGCAGGCTCCCCACTGAGCAGGGAGCCTGATGCAGAGCTTGATCCCAGGACCCTGGGATCATGACCTGAGCCGAAGGCAGCCACTTAACGACTGAGCCACCCAGGCGCCCTGGTATATGCAGTCTTTATTTCTACTTTTTTATACTAATGGTAGCCTACTCTGCCTACTGTTCTGCCCCTTGCTTTGATCACTGAATATCCTATGGTTCTCACACCTTATGTAACAACACTCTAAACACTGTATATTCATTAACTTATTTAATCCTCACAGCAATCCTATGAGGTAGATGCCTTTATAATCCTCATAACCCTCAGTTTAAATATTGTTTAAGTTTATTTAGTAATCTCTGCACCCAGTGTGGGGCTCAATTCATGACCCCGAGCTCAAGAGTCAGGCTCCTCCATGACCCTCATTATATCAGTGAAAAAATTGAGACCTAAGAATATAAATGCTTAATTAAAAGTCACACACCTATTAATTGTTGGAGCCAGGTGCTTGGAGCCCAATGCTGGGAGTGGGATCCCATGACCTTGAGATCAAGACTGAGTCTTATTGGAAGAGGCTGGGAGACAAATCAAAGGGAGCCATGAGTAAATCTTTATTTAATGAAAAAACCAATCAGGCCATTAACTTGCGTTGTGATGAGAATACAGATCATAGAGTAGGCTCATCAAGCCCCCCTACCACGTGATCATCTTAAGTTGCGTGTTTTGTGGGGGGAAAAAATTACCAGAACATCTTTGTTTACAATTTCTGAGTCTCCCCAGCAGGCCCTCATATTGTAGCGCCACAAGATTGAGAACGATCCAAATGCCTCTTAATCCAGATCTATTACTCACCATCCTCAGAGGAAGGTTGAAAGGGCCCTGGCTGCAGAAAGAGGCTAAGGAATTTTCTATTTTCAGAAAAAGAAGAGGGTAAATCTTTGGATCCAGACCATTTGCTAAAATTGAAGTGGGCAAGTGGCCATTAAAGAACATGTGCATCTTAGTCCTTGAAAATTATATATATGTAATACAACAGAATACATAAGGTATATATTTGAACTCGTTTCCCCCACCTAATAATCAATTGCTGCCTAGGCTGCTTTTCATCTGATAACATTTCACTCACTTAGGTGCAAATATTGATTGAATTCCTACTATGCGCCCACACCAGATAAAGATGAATAACACCCACAGATAGGCTGCTTCAAGTGACTCCAAAGAGGAGTAATGCGAATGCGGCTAGGCTTAACTCTCCACCAGAGGAAAACATTTTCCCCTATTTTGGAGTATGCTGTAGGTTTCACTTGTCTGGGGGAAGCTCTGCCTTTGGTCTGGCCCTTGTTTCTATGTGAGCTAAGATTTGTTCCTATTTATAATTCTCCAAGAAAGCTTAGGGCAGCATTAGGAGAAAAGGGTGACTTTAAACTACTGTGTGTAAATTAAAATATTTCAAGGTCTAAGGACTTCCATCTGTGTTTATTAATAGATGGAGAATTATTTGACCTCAGCATGACAGGAATTTTTCAATCAGTTGGGAGAGGCTCTCCCAAGGAGATCTGACCCACACCCTAAAGATTAAGTAAAAATATGCTGATAGCTGGAAAACCTTAAGAGCAAGATGGAAACAGATGTTAGTTTATTCTCTGTCCTCATTCCCTTACTGCTTCTTAAAGTATTATTTTTTTTATGAGGCACCTGGCTGGCTCAGTCAGTGGAGGACGTGACTCTTGATTTCAGGGTTGTGAGTTCGAACCCCACACTGGGCATAGATCCTACTTAAAAAAAAAAAAAAAGTGTGGGTTTTCATTATTGAGTCTAAACTGCTCCTGGAAGCAGCCAGCCTTTCACTCTCTAAAATCTTTCCTTGCTTGCTGGCTATAGTTTCCTGAGGGTGTATGAATGCAGTGGTTGTGTCAAGTGTCCAGAATTATCACACTGCAAACCAATTTGACCATAAATGGATATTGAAGAGTAGGATAAAGTAATTATCATAATGCAGGATGGCTTGAAGACAGGGAAATTTGGTGCAGTCGAGTAAAAATAAAAGCTGTTATTTCTAGTCCCAGGATTGGACTAGAAATTAAAAACAAAAACAAACAAGCAAAAACCAAAAATTCTTTGTTAAACAAAGTTCCACAGCTGGTTATTGGGAGAAGTCACTTTGCTTCTCTTTCTGCAGTGCGGGGGCGGGGGGGGGGGGGGGTTAAATTATGTCCTGCTTGGTAGGCTTGTACCAAGACAGCTGTTACCTATTTAGTTCTTGTTGCTTACTGGGCATCACCTGGATCATCTTTAGGCTTCAGAATAATCCCCAACCACCGGGAGATAATTATCACTGCCGTTGCCATCATCCTACATAGAAACAGAGGAGGCACTGAGAGACGAAGTACCTTGCTCAAAGACACAGATAATAAAGGGCATAGGCAGGGCCAGCTACATAATTTGCAGAGATCAGTGCAAAATGGAAATGTGGGGTCCTGGCCAGGGGCAGGGAAGTCAACTACCATTCCCACAGTGTCTGTGCGATCCCCAAGGGGTTAGAACTGCTCTGCCTGGCCACATTTGGTATCTGCACGGGGATGGGCAAGAGGTTCCCACCAGTAGCCATGTTCCTTCCAGTCTCGAGCAAGGATGGTTGTTTACCTCACCCAGAGACACAGGAAGGGGTGGGGTGGGGGCTGTGTCTGACCCCAATCATCTCCCAGTGTCCAGGCACCCATGGGGGTGAGAGGTGGATGGAGATGGTGGAATGCAGGATTCCCTTCTCACTCCTTCCTAGCAATGAGCTTGCTGCCCCAGCAGCAGTCATGGTATTGGCTGGAGGGGGGGGGGGCAAGGTGCTAGGGGAGTGAGCACCAGGGAAGAAGTGGGGAGAGGATGTGAGGCGGGACTGTGTAGGCAATAAGGCTCCAAGACCCCTGGGCTTGTTCCATCGGCCCATCAAACTTCACTTAAAAAACATAAATTCAAGATAAAATGATTAAGAATTTCAAGGTTGCAACTGCTGAGCATTAAACCCCAAACACTTCTAAGTGCCAGCCCTGCATGACTGCACTAGTTGCATGTCCAAGAAGCCAACCCTGGCCATAAGTACCCAAGCTAACATACCTTGGTGGAAGACCATGGAAATCCCAAAGTTCTTTGAAAAGTAAGAAAGTAAAAATTTGGAGCGCCTGGGTGGCTCAGTTGGTTAGGCGACTGCCTTCGGCTCAGGTCATGATCCTGGAGTCCCGGGATCGAGTCCCGCATCGGGCTCCCTGCTCGGCAGGGAGTCTGCTTCTCCCTCTGACCCTCCCCCCTCTCCTGCTCTCTCTCATTCTCTCTCTCAAATAAATAAATAAAATCTTAAAAAAAAAAAAAGAAAGTAAAAATTTGCCCTGTCACTTCACTTTGAAAGTAAAAACTGCTGTAAAAGAAACTGATATTTTAGTCTGAACAAATAACTTCATTCCTCAACACCTCCCTGAAGAGTGTCTTTCTTTATGAAGCCTGACTTGGCCTTCTCAAACAGAATTGATGGCTTTCAATTATGCTCTCTCCTAATTTGCATAATCACAATGTTAAGAATTGGGGCTTTGGAATCAGACAAACGTGGCTTGGAATCCTAGCTCTGTCAGTGAATAGTTGTGAGACCCGGGCAAATTACTTGCATCTATTATCTCACCTGAAAACCAGGATAATGCTACTTAACTGTGGCTCCAGGGCCGCCATTACTGATAGGCTTCCATCTAACTGGAAATGCGGCTACAGGACTTGTCCTGAAACTAAGTTTGCAAAAGTAAGCACATTGGTTTCCACTTAGATTTTATGTTTATTTGGCTTTGGGGAAGGATGCTCATGGAGATGAAGAGGGTAAAGAGCATTAGTCACAGTGCCTGACACCAAAAAAATCAACTGCAAATATTTATTCGTTTTTTTACACTAGACTCACTTTCTCGAGAGCGGGGTCGTGTCTTATTCACTTGTGTCTAACACAATGCCTGGCACCAAATGTGAAATTAAAATGAATTTCCTTTGCAATTTTCACTAAAAATGAGGATTTTATCGGTAACTTAGGAAAGTGGATAAGTCTCTTAAGGGCTTTTACTATTCTGATATAACACAAAGAAACAAAAAAACAGTGGAAAAATGAGGTCGACAGGCCTTTTATGGTCAAACATTCAAACCTATTCCTAAGTGCCTGTTAACAATGATTTGTCTCATCTTTGCCTGCATTTAAAATTAATAAACCTGGACGTCAATCTGGAACTCATTCGGAGGATTTCGATACAACCACACTTTTGAAAGTTTTAAACCAAAACAGCAAGGGGAAGAGATCGACCGCAATGAACCACTGCTCACAACTTTGGGACCGTAGGATCGTTGGACCACAGCGACATTCTTGCTATCCAATCGCCGGGGCGTCCGGAAAGAACGCTCTTTGGATTGGTCAGAGGAAATATCTCTCCAGGTTCATTCAAGAAGTAGCTTGGCGTGGGGCTAGGCCGGCAGCGCCATCTGCCCAATCAGAGGAAGGATGAGGCGGGCTTTGCCGGAGTGGAGCCTATCTCCGGAGGCGAATCTCGCCCGTCGGACCCGCCCGCCGCGAGCGGAGGGGGCGTGGTCTCGGCCGCGGGCTCCCGACTCCCAGGGCCGGCGCGCGGAGTGGGCGGGGCGAGCGGTGTCAGCGGCGGAGCCGGATGCGGGCGTCGCCGCGGCCGGGGCGGCCCGGGGGATGGGCGGAGCCCCAGCCGGCAGTGCTGGTGGCCGCCGCCGCTGCCGATCCCGAGCGGACGCCTCTGGTCCCGCGCGTCGCTGCTTCCTAGGGTGGCGGTATGCTGGGGAAAGGGGTAGTCGGCGGTGGCGGCGGCACCAAGGTGCCCAAGCCCTCCTTCGTGTCGTACGTGCGCCCTGAGGTGAGGGGGCGCCGTGCGGGCGGGGCGTCGGGCTGGAGCTGCCGGGGCGAGGGGCGCCGGGAGCCCCCTCCCCGCTGCTGGGAGGGCCGCGGGCGCTTCCGGTGCGTGTGCGGGAGGGGAGCCGGGCAGGGTGAGGCCCTCGGGGGCGCGCTGGGATCTCGCGCGGGCTGAGGTGGGGACCTCCGGCGCGGGCAGGCAGGTGCCGGAGCGCCGGGCCCGGTCGCCGGCGACTAGGTGAAGGGGCCCGAGCCGCCCCTGCCTACCTTGGCGTGGAGCTGGGGTCCTGGGCACCGCGGGAGGGGAAGGGCTGCGCGCTCCGGACCCCCGTGGGGACCTGCCCAGAGCCCGCCGCCTGGGTGGGTCTGCCCTGCCCCTGGAATTTCTCAGTTGAGTCTTCTGAGCTCGCCTGCTGTTTGATGCCGGGGCGGGATACCGTGCACCGCCTCCCGCCTCCCATCAGCAAGCAGTGCAGCTCTCTCCCTTGAGAGTTCTCCTGTCATTTCTTCCCCTTTTCATTTCACCCCCTCTTGCCTTCCCCTGGAGTTTTACTGTTAAGTTCATTCATTCATAAAATATTCATTAAAACAGCTCCTTCACTGTTCTGAACTCTTGGGATATATACATCGTGAACAAAACAAAGATCCCTGCTCTCCTGGCGCGTATTTGAGGGAGAATGGAGTGAACAATAAGTAAAATAAATATAAGTAAATTACATGGTTATATTAGAAGGTGATAAGTATCTGGGGAAAAGGAAAGGCACCATTTTCCTCCTTGCCACAGTGGCATTTGAGCAGATTTGAAGGGTGTTTGGGGTCTGAGGGAAGAGTAGTGCTGGTAGAGGGAAGTCTGGAGTGTTGGAGGCGCATCAAGAAAGTCAGCCCTGGGGCGCCTGGGTGGCTCAGTTGGTTAAGCGACTGCCTTCGGCTCAGGTCATGATCCTGGAGTCCCGGGATCGAGTCCCGCATCGGGCTCCCTGCTCAGCGGGGAGTCTGCTTCTCCCTCTGACCCTCCTCCCTCTCATCTTTTTTTAAATTTTTTTTTAAAGATTTTATTTATTTATTTGAGAGAGAATGAGAGAGAGCACATGAGAGGGGGGAGGGTCAGAGGCAGAAGCAGGCTCCCCGCTGAGCAGGGAGCCCGATGTGGGACTCGATCCCGGGACTCCAGGATCATGACCTGAGCCGAAGGCAGTCGCTTAACCAACTGAGCCACCCAGGCGCCCAAAAATAAAATCTTAAAAAAAAAAAAAGTCAGCCCTGAAGAAGCCTAGTAGTTGAGGGGTAGAGTCACAGGAAACCAGGTTAGAGAGGTCATAGCTTGTAGGCCATCCTGAGGACTTCTTGAGCAATAATTCCCAACCCAGGTACCTAATGAAATGCATTCTTATTTTGGATTCCTGAAGGTTTTTCCTGCTCCTCTTCCCAGTACTTTAAGCAGCAATGTGCAGGAGCACTAACTATCAAACTCATTGTCTTCAGCTGTCTTCCCACCCCCGTAAAGCAAAGGCAGGTGAGCTGTGGATGAGAGGTCTTTATCAGGGACTGCTTCTATAACACCACCTGAGGCCAGAAGCCTTTATACACACATCTTCTAATTTGTGTTTTCTCTAGTTGAGAATACTTTTGAAATAGGTTTTATTTTTAGTCCTAATTTGAAAATAAAAACCACTTCCTCCTTAGATCCTTGATAAGGAGTCAGGGGTCATCTTGCATTTTCAACAGGCTTCCCTTGTATCTTGGGTAAGTAATGTTGGTTTCTCTTTGTGTCTTTTTGATTGAGCCCTTGCTGAAACACAACTGATCTTTAACCTTTCCTCTTCAGTGAGATTAAACTACAAATGGAAAGTCTTCTGAAATGTGGCCACAGTTCAAGAATGTTCAAATTTTTCATCCACCAAGTGCACATGTTGTAATTAGACATGTTTTCCCTCTTTGCCCACAGTGCCTGATATATTTCCTTTGGGGGATAATTAGGGAAGGGGAGTGGTTCAGTCCCAAAATGATCACATTTTTGGGATCCTTATAGTTGGCAGTTTTGTTTTCTTGCAGTGAAATAGTGCTGTGTAGACACTATGTTTCTTTGTTGTAATCTGTCTCTAAAAATATTTTGAACGGAGGGAAGGGCTCTGACCTAAATTGCTTACAGTTTTTAAAAGATAAAGGTATGAGCGGGTGAGAAAGCAATTTGTTTTTATTTTTTATTTTTTAAAGATTTTATTTATTTATTTGAGAGAGAGAATGAGACAGAGAGAGAGCACGAGATGGGGGAGGGTCAGAGGGAGAAGCAGGCTCCCCGCCGAGCAGGGAGCCCGATGTGGGACTCGATCCCGGGACTCCAAGATCATGACCTGAGCCGAAGGCAGTCGCTTAATCAACTGAGCCACCCAGGCGCCCCAAGAAGCAATTTGTTTTTAAATGTATAGCTTTTGCTAGATATCATATTATTGGAAATTGACGTGAGCAGCTTTGCGGAGTAGCTTATATACCTCTGAGAATACTGTGTCTGGTAACCTCTTGGCTCACTCAGGAGGAGTCCCTCAGAACACTTTTCTGGACTGCCATTAGGTTTCTACTCCTTTCCTTCATATTGCTTTCATCTTTACCGCATTTGGTGTATGTCTTCCTCTCATTTCTCTTTATGTGCTTTGCTTTTGTTAGCTGGGAAATCGCAGGTTTCTCAGGCACCTTTCTGCTGGTAGGTCACTCACTGAGCTGCCAGAACAATCCTCACGCCTTATGATGTGGTGATACCTGTGCCTGGTGATAACTTGTTGGCTGATCAGATCTTGGAAGGCTCAACAGTGGCTTTCTTCAGTATGCCAGAGTCTGTCAAGAGTCAGCACTTTGTGTTAAAAACAGTAGCGCTTTACTCTGGATAAAGTAGTTGAAGATGATGCTTTTAAATATGATGGCTTATTTTTTTCTTGTGATTAGAAAGTATTGACATCTGTCATTGATTCTAAGTCAGTGAATGTGAACCTTAAAATCCTGAACTGTAGTTTAGGACCTTTGGTCATGTTTTGTGAACTCTGCCCGGAGGGTTACAAATCAGTAGAGCTTGTAAGGGGGAAGCCAGTGGCTCTGGAAATTGAGGTGAATGGGAGGGAGAGAGCTGGGTCATTCTTGGTGGTACCGGATGGCTGGTACCTAGAAACATCTCAGCGTCACCACCCCAGGTTAGTCCCAGACAAACAATGGAAAGGACCTTGTGCCTCTGTGCAAGGGAACCGCTGGGTGCCTAGCTCCCCTTCAGGGAGGCATTTGGTTATAGTTTGGAAGCCAGATCCATTTTTCTTGCTAAATAAAACACCTGATTATTATTTCAGAAGCTGTAAGTGTTCATTATAGAAAAATGAGAAAATATAGATTTGCAAAGAATTTTTTATTTTATTTTTTAAAAGATTTTATATTTATTTGATAGATAAAGAGCACAAGTAGGCAGAGAGGCAGGCAGAGGGAGAGGGAGAAGCAGGCTCCCCGCCGAGCAGGGAGCCCGACACTGGGCTTGATCCCAAAACCCTGGGATCATGACCTGAGCCGAAGGCAACCACTTAACCGATTGAGCCACCCAGGTGCCCCGCAAAGAATTTTTTAAAGAAAAATTATAAGCAACTCAGAGTATACCTTGTCAGATATGTGTGTAGGTGTATGCATATGTTTTTTCTAAAATGGGTTTAATATTGCTGATATTATTTGTAATCTACCTTTTCACCAGAAATCTATATTGTAAATGTCTTTCCATGTCTGTTGTTAACCTATAATGTCATTTTAAATTAGACCCTTTTTCCACAACAGAAACACTGTGATGGGGAGATGTTGGGTAGCATAAAAAACCAAAGAAAGTGTGATTTTTTTTTTTAAGGATTTTATTTATTTTCAGAGAGCGAGCACGCACGTGAGACAGAGGGTGGAGGGATGGGCAGAGGGAGAGAGAATCTCAAGCAGACTGCACACCCCAGTGTGGAGCCCGACCCAGGGCTTGATCTCATGACCCTGAGGTCATGACCCGACCTGAAATCAAGAGTCAGGCGCTTAACCGGCTGAGCCACCCAGGTGCTCCGTGATTTTTTTTTTTTTTTAAGTTTATTTATAATCTTTACACCCAACATGGGGCTTGAGCTCGAGATCAAGAGTCGCATGCTCTACCAACTGAGCCAGCCAGGCACCCTTATTTGTAGATTTTTAGATTTGGGAGAGAATTTAAAGATAATCTGCTCCACCACTATACTCTTCCTCTGTAATACAGATATGGAAACGAGGCCCTGCAAGGTTAAATGTCCTGCCCAGCGCCACAGAAGTTTTGCAGTCCAGAGATAAGAACTGTCTCCTGGAGATAGCAGTGCCTGTGACTAAGCTAGGCCCACGGGAGCTTAGGAAAGGTTTTTATGTAGATGTGGGAAGAAAAAGCAAGAAAAGAAACGAAGATTGAGGAAGGATAAAAAAAAATCCAGATTTAAAGAGCCAATTTTTTCTTTTCATTTATCCCTCAGGGGAAAGAATGCATTTGATTGCCTAATCTTGATTTAAGACTGTATCTTTTCATGGAGAGAAGTGAACTGATCTATGATCTGGTTTTTCCAAGAGAGAAAAGCTGGGGTATATATCAAAATAATACAGTGAATAATTACTAATATTTATTAGGCACTTCTGTGTCCCAGGAACTGTACTTATTTCATCCTTTCAACTATCGTATGCAGTGAATACTATTACTTCCTTTTGAGTGTTTAGATGTGGAGAGACCCAGTGAAGTTAGTACCTTGCTCAGGGTCACAGCCAACAAGAGGTGGTGCCAGGATTTAAACTTGGGCAGTCTCATTCCGGGGCTGTTCTTCCATCCTTACATTTATGAATGCAGGTAATATTATTAGTGAAACATGCATGTAGTCATGACTGGTGTTCACACACTAAAGTGTTTTCTCATTCATGGTCTCTAGTAGCAGTTTCCTTCTTGGCTTTTGTTACTTTCTCCACCAGGTGACTGTGAGCGGATACAGGGCCCCTTGGAGATACAGGGAATTCATTCAGCAGATACTTACTTAGCACCTGCTAGTACCAGGCACTATTCTAGATGTTGGGGCTACAAAGCAGATGAAATGATTGAGGTGATTTTTTGGTGGAACACTGCTGTGGATTACTAACTTTGATGACTTAG
This sequence comes from Neomonachus schauinslandi, assembly GCF_002201575.2. Classification (NCBI taxonomy): domain Eukaryota; kingdom Metazoa; phylum Chordata; class Mammalia; order Carnivora; family Phocidae; genus Neomonachus; species Neomonachus schauinslandi. Next base: position 125,693,211 of record NC_058409.1, read on the forward strand.
ATGGATCCATGACTAGAAGACATTGGCTTATCCTAAAACAGATATCCTTGCTCAGTCCTAGCAATAAAAAATACCTTTAAAGGCAAACTCTAGATCCATCACTTTTCTTTTTTAAAGTCTCTTTTTTCCATTCCAAACTAATTTTTTGATGGCAGAATTTTCTCTTGGAGCTTAGAGGTCATTGACAGTGATGAAAAGACATCAAAAGTTCTTCCTAAAATGATCACTTTCTTAGCTGTGGCTTTAGCCTGATGATCTCTCCAAAGCTTCCGCTTTTTCTCTCCTGCATGTGCTTCCTGCGGCATCTCCCTGGATCCTCTCCAATACCACTCAGCTTCTGCAGATGGAGCATCAGAAGATGTCATGAGGCAATATCGAGACACTTCCTGCAGCCTGATCAAACAGCTGCCATACAAACACCCTCTGTCTTAGAACCCAATGCTCTTTTGCACCCTACTTCCCTCTCTGATGTTAAAACCAGGGCTGCCATCAAAATCTTAGGCTGAGGACAATCCATACTTAGAAATTTAAAGTTCTAGATTTTTCTCTGAACATCTTCAACAGGATGTTTGATGTTCTTGGAATACTTCCACACTGTGTAATAGTGTTCTTTAGTGAGAATTGGATTTTCAGAGGCTAAAGCTTTAAAAAAAAATTTTTTTTATTTTTAATTTTATTTTTGATGGGGGAGGGGCAGAGGGAGAGAGAATCCTAAGCAGGCTCCATGCCCGGCACATCTCAGTCTCACGACCCTGAGATCATGACCTGAGCCAAATCCAGTCGGTTGCTTAACCAGCTAAGCCACCCAGGTGCCCCAACCAAAGCTTTTTTTTTTTTTTTTTAAGATTTATTTATTTTAGAGACAGCGCGCGTGTGCGTGTGCCTGCATAGGCAGGGAGGAGCAGAGGGAGAGAGAAACCCAGGCAGACTCCCTGCTGAGTATGGACCCCGATGCGGGGCTGGATCCCATAACCCCGAGATCACAACCCAAGCCAAAACCAAGAGTTGGACGCCCACTGGCTGTGCCACCCAGGTGCCTCCAAAGCTTCTTTTTTAATTACCTTAAAAGATGTATACTTATTTTTATGATAAAGACAATATTAAAAAAAGACAACATAGCAAAGTTACAAACATCAGAGGTTAGAAAGATAAAATTACCATCAATTATGCTACCTCAACCTAAGCAATTAGGTCCATTGTTTAGGATGTTCTTGCTTTGTCTGTGTCTGTATCTCATATGGTTGCAAGCATAATATGTGTGAAGATGTATTTGAAGGTAGTACTGCCGACCTGTCCCAGTAGAGCATACTTTGAGTTGTTTTTCCCCAGGAAACCACGCTTGGTGTCTCATAAGTTACACTTGTGACTTCTGATGTGTTTTTGGGAATCAACAAGAACAGTGGGTTTGCAGTTTAATGAATCATTTAAAATAAAGCTCTTGAGATAGGTTGGGAGGTAGGGTTGAACTGGAATCTTATAACCTCTAATCTATTGCTTTGGGAGGATGAAGGGGGGAGGTAAAAATGGACAGGGACTCTGGAGTGGAGTGAAGCTGCTCAAGAGCTGGAAGGACCACAGGGCCTCCTCCTTTCCTTAGTCCCCTCTACGTGCCTTCAGGGGCACAGCTCTAGGGAGAGCAAACAACCACTGGTTACAGCTGTGAGTGAGGCCAGTCCTTTAAGCCTTGGTTGTATTTCTTCCTGGAAAATGAGAATAGTAATATCATCTGATAGGAAGATGTGAACATGTATGCATATTAAATGTGATTATGCAAATCCTTAGCAAAGTACTTGGCACATGGTTAGGCTTCAGTAGATGTGGGCTACTGTTGTTGTTATTCAGAAGTTGTGGGTCAGGGCCACCTGGATGGTTTCAGAAAGTGCTTAATCATTAATCTTAGAATACAGAAATCTTTCCCAGCTAAGGTATTAACAAAAGTGGAGTATTTAGTTGTTGTGGTTGTTGCCATGGTATCATGCCAGGAAAGCTCACTGTGTGGTAACTCTTTCTTAGAGTATTTTTCACTATCTCTAAAAGTTTCTTTTCCTCTCTTCTTTGTTCCTTTATACATTTGAGAATGATAAGATTATATTTAAAATTCCAACCTAAAGAGAACACTTACTAGTTGACTTTTTTCATTGTTAACATTTGGCCTTTGACCTTTTGCTAGTTTCATTCTGTGGCCCTGTTTTCCCTCTTCCCTCATTTCCTTTTTTTTTTTTTTTTTTTCTTTTAAATTACCCTCTCCCCCCAACAGGGGGCTTCAACACACAACCCTGAGATCAAGAGTTGCAGGTTCTATGGGCGCCTGGGTGGCTCAGTTGGTTGAGCGACTGCCTTCGGCTCAGGTCATGATCCTGGAGTCCCTGGATCGAGTCCCGCGTCGGGCTCCCTGCTCGGCAGGGAGTCTGCTTCTCCCTCTGACCCTCCCGACCCTACCCCCTCTCATGCTCGCTCTCTCTCAGTCTCTCTCTCAAATAAATAAATAAAATCTTAAAAAAAAAAAAGAGTTGCAGGTTCTATCGACTGAGCCCGTTAGGTGCCCCCATTGTCCCTCATTTCTAATGACTCTATCATAGGCCAAATTTTGTCCATTTATCATGTCTGTTCAGTGATTGACTTAAGATATGAGTAAGTAAAATCAAATTACTTCTGGGAGTAATAACTTTTTATTTCAATGGCACTTGCATGGCCATGCTGTTTCAATTTCATATGTAAATACTTTTCCTAAAATAATATCATAACTTTTCCCTCCTGTGCCCCTGTCCTTCATCTTTCCCTGTAGACATTACTTGGGGGGGGCAGCCTTTTGGAGGTGGCATCTTAGCCCTCAGTTGTTTGCTTTTGGGGAAGGGAGGGTCTTCAGCCTCAAGAAAAGTAGGACTTGTGTATGGAAGCCCTAGCCACGGTTGTGAAATATTTTGAAGTCTACCTCCCCACCCCCTTTTTTAAAAATTTTATTTTTAAGTAATCTCTACACCCAACGTAGGGCTCCAATTCACACCCCCCAGCTCAAGAGTCACATGCTCTACCAACTGAGCCAGCCAGGCACCCCAATCTACCTTTCCCTATGACAGATTGCCACCCCCAATTTCAGACGATGGTCCTGAGCTGCTGGGCTTTTTGCTTTTCTTGCTAAGAGAGTTCTAAAATTCCTGAGGATACTTTAAAGGGAGTGAGCCCAGTTTTGGAATGAAAAATCTCACTGTGTTCCTACCTTTTCTTTAGACATAAAATTGAATTCCTGTTTTGCTTTAATCTCTAGAGATCTACTTCCAGTGTGATTTTACCTCTCATAGAGTTATTTTCCTCAACTGTAACATTGGATGACCATGTTCCCTGCAGGCTTATTTTGCACTTGCGAAGAAATAACCCTGTCTGCCCAGCTCAGAACCTGACACATAGTGGGTCCCCAACAACCGCTGGATGCTGTTATTATTAATAGTAAGTTGAATTGGGAGAATTCTTGATCGTGGACCTACCATTTGCTCTGCATTAGAATTAGGAATGTGAAAAAACAGTCTGCATGCAGGAGGCTCACATCCTGTTAGAGAGACAGCACGTCAGCAGATGGGTGCTGCCTGGTTAGGAAGGAGGAGTGCACGGAGGGCCCACGGCAGCATCTGGTCTCCTTTGAAGGCTGTGTAGGACTTGGAAAGGGCAGTGTAAGAGTGGGTGCTAGTGTGGGGAGGCGGGGATGATGTAGTGGGCAGGCAACAGAGGCAGCTCAAAAGGCGCATGGGCATGTCGGGACCAGGTGGTCGGAGCATCTGTCTCATACCTTATATAAGGCGTTGATGGGGGGCGGTGCAAGGGAGCTAAGTCCTGAAAAGTAGAATCCAAGGGGTGCTGCTAGGATGTGCAGGATTGTTTTCTGCTTTCTGTGGTTGCTGCTTTACCATTAAGTCAGTGTGGCCCTTTGCGAGGCTGCAGGCGCCTTCTCATTTGCCCCTGGTTCGTGCTGCTCCAAGGCCACAGAGAAGCTCCTGCTCCGAAGCTTTTAGCTCCTCGCCAGCTATTCAGCTGACCTAGTATTTATATAGTAGTGGGGTGGGGGGTGGTGGTGCACAGAAGGCAACGCCATGTGTTTTTGCAGCTGCTGTTAGTCCCATCAGTTCGCTGAAAATGATGAGATTCGGCCAGCCCTGTAATTGCCACCTGCCTCTCTAGCGCTCATACACATTCCAGTGCTGCCCTCTTTACTTGCAATGTAATGTGCTTGTTTTTTTTTTTTAATTTTATTATGTTATGTTAGTCACCATACATTACATCATTAGTTTTTTGTAATGTGCTTGTTAAGAGCATGGCTTTGGAATTAGAGCTCTGCTACTTGCCGCATGGATTTGGTCTGGGTATTTAACCTCTCTGAGCCTCGGTTTCCTCATCTATGAAATGGCAATAAAAATAATAGTATCGGGGCATCTGGGTGGCTCAGTCGGTTAAATGTCTGCCTTCAGCTCAGGTCATGATCCCGGGTCCTGGGATCGAGTCCCGCATCGGGCACCCTGCTCAGCAGAGAGCCTGCTTCTCCCTGTCCTTCTCCCTCTCCCTCCACTCTGCCTTCTTGTGCTCTCTATCTCTCTGTCAAATAAATGAATAAAATCTTTAAAAACTAAAAAAAAAAAAAATCCAGATGCTTTAAAAGAATAATAATGGTATCTAGCTCCTAAGATTGTTCTTTTTTTTTTTTTTAAGATTTTATTTATTTATTTGACAGAGAGAGAGAGAGCTAGAGCAGGAACACAAGCAGGGGGAGTGGGAGAGGGAGAGGCAGGCTTCCTGCTGAGCAGGGAGCCCGATGTGGGACTCGATCCCAGGACCCCAGGATCATGACCTGAGCCGAAGGCAGACACTTAACGACTGAGCCACCCAGGCGCCCTTTTTTTTTTTTTTTTTTAAAGATTTTATTTATTTGACAGAGCACGGGGAGTGGCAGGCAGAGGGAGAAGCAGGGCTCCCCAACAAGCAGGGAGCCCGATGCAGGGCTTGATCCCAGGACCCCAAGATCATGACTTGAGCTGAAGGCAGAGGCTTAACCAACTGAGCCACCCAGGCACCCCTCAAATAAATAAATCTTTAAAAAAAAAAAAAAACCTGGGGTGCCTGGGTGGCTCAGTCATTAAGCGTCTGCCTTCGGCTCAGGTCATGATCCCAGGGTCTGGGGATCGAGCCCCACATCGGGCTCCCTGCTCAGCAGGAAGCCTGCTTCTCCCTCTCCCACTCCCCTGCTTGTGTTCCCTCTCTTGCTCTCGCTCTCTCTGTGTCAAATAAAGAAAATCTTAAAAAAACAAAAACAAAAACAAACCAACCTAATTTGCACAAGGAAATTCTTTTCTTTTTAAACACTGTTTCTTTGAGGAACTTTTTAAAAAATACACTGTCCCAAGTCCTGCTTTAGATATTCAGATATGTCTTAGGGGCAGAGAAGGGTGCGGGGGCGGGGGGGGGGCTTGGGGGGCACCTGCTGTAGGAATCTGCATTTTTTCTGGTGACTATGATCTCTTCCCTCATCCCCTGTTGAGAACTGCTGTTTCAGATGAAGTCATGGAGGAAACCCAAATAGAGAAAGAAAAGTGAGCAGAGGAGTTTAGTGGGAAAAGAACCTGGCGAGGGAGCACTTCAGAAGGCCGGAGCAATGTTAGCCTCTCTGTGCTCTCTGGTCTTGCCTAACTGGCATTCTCCCTCTCTTTTTGTACATCGTACGGACTGTCCATACATAGCTCTGGGTTCTTGGTTGCTACAGTTGAGCATCTATTCTCTACTGATGTATAATTGCTCCATATCTACGGGTCTTCTTTCTCCAACAGAACTGTAAGCTCCTTGAGGGCAGGGCTGTAGTGCCGCTGAGTGTGGCCTAGTGGAAGTCAGGGTAGATTCATAGAGCATTGTGGCCATCCCAGGAGGGGGCCTCAGAAGCTTGCTGGTGGGAGCATCATTCTGAGGCTCTTTTTTATTTCTCCTGGAGAGTGATTTGGGTGGCTGAGGTGGAGAGCTGTGGTAGGCCTTTAGTGTGGTTGCTGACTCTGTTCTTGGTCTTTATGCCCCAATAGTCATCTGTTAAAGTGATTCTTGTCAAGAAGCATGAATGAGTAATACTTTCACTGCCATTCAACAAATGATGAGCTGTCAAACCAGAGTGAGGGATTTAATTTGAGTCTTAGTGAGCAGTTACTTTCTTCCTTTAAAAAAAAAAATCGAGGCGCCTGGGTGGCTCAGTCGTTCAGTGTCTGCCTTCGCCTCCGGTCATGATCCCAGGGCCTTGGGATCGAGTCACACATCGGGCTCCCTGCTCCTCGGAAAGCCTGCTTCTCCCTCTCCCACTCCCCCTGCATGTGTTCCCTCTCTCGCTGTCTCTCTCTCTGTCAAATAAATAAATAAAATCTTTAAAAAAAAAAAATCTGAGATAAGGGAAAAAAGCAGTCTAAATGTGAAAGGAAGGATTTAGAATGGGCACATGAGTAAGTAAGTATTCCTTAGCTGTTAGGGTAATACACTATTAGAGGTTGTTTCTTGTTTCCCTGTCCTAAACACTTGTTACAGTTGAAAGGATACTTGATGGTATTATTTTGTAATAGGAAAAAAGTTTAAGATTGGTAGTTACGTAGGGCTAGGAGTGGGTTCGGAGGGTTGGTGTCAGGGAGAATGCTAACGGGTACCATGCTAATGGGTACCATGTTTCTTTTAGGTATGATGAAAATATTCTGAAATTGATTGTGGTGATAGTTGTACAACTCTGAATATACTAAACACCATTGAATTCTGCACTTTCTTTTTTTAAAGATTTTATTTATTTATTTGACAGAGACAGTGAGAGAGGGAATACAAGCAGGGGGAGTGGGAGAGGGAGAAGCGGACTTCCCGCTGAGCAGGGAGCCCGATGTGGGACTTGATCCCAGGACTCTGGGATCATGACCTGAGCTGAAGGCAGCCGCTTAACAATTGAGCCACCCAGGCGCCCCTGAATTGTGCACTTTAAATAGGTGACCTTAAGGTGTATGAATTTGTCTTTGTTTTTTAAAGTAGGCTCTATGCCCAACATGGGGCTTCAGCTCACAACCCGAGATCAAGAGTCCAATGCTTTACTGCCTAAGCCAGCCAGGTGCCCCTGAATTATGTCTTAGTACAACTTTCACAAAAACAAAGTAAAAACCAGAAGTACTAAACTTTTGTTAAAACTTTCTCAGGTGTTGAAACTCCTGAGAAAAAGTTCTGGCTTCATCGCATGTTCAGCTGTATGAGCCCAGGCACGTAACTCTTGGAGCTTCATTGGCCTTATCTGTAAAGTGGGGATGAGAATACTTTACAGGATCATTGTCAAGATAAATTGCATAGGGGCGCCTGGGTGGCTCAGTTGGTTAAGCGACTGCCTTTGGTTCGGGTCATGATCCTGGAGTCCCTGGATCGAGTCCCGCATCGGGCTCCCTGCTCGGCGGGGAGTCTGCTTCTCCCTCTGACCCTCCCCCCTCTCATGTGCTCTCTCTCATTCTCTCTCTCTCAAATAAATAAATAAAATCTTTAAAAAAAAAAAAGATAAATTACATAGGACATATGAAAGTGGACGTATGAAAATCTCCAGCAAATCATATATTTATGTGTTTAAGTTAGTCCTATATTTTTGTGGATAATAGATGTGCTTTTTTCTTTTTAAAGATTTTATTATTTATTTGAGAGAGTGCAAATGAGAGAGCACAAGCATGGGGAGAAGCAGATTCCCTGCTGAGCAGGGAGTCCCATGTGAGGCTTGATCCCAGGACCCTGGGATCATGACCTAAGCCGAAGGCAGACACTTAACCGACTGAGCCACCCAAGTGCCCCATGGATAATAGATGCTTAGTCTGAAATGTTTTTGAGAGTTCCCAACTAGCCGTACGCAGTTAACACTTATTAAGGCTGAGAACTGATTTGCATGATGAGTAAATAGCAGAGTCCTCAAAGACCAGGTACTGGAACGGCTCAGTCTATGGTCTGTTACTTTGAATCCAGACAGAGATTATCAGGTCGCCTCTTACTGCATGTCTGCTTCCCTGGCTTCTGTTTCTTGTCAGAGTAATTGTTGTTTGTACGCCAAAGACAGTGTATAGTTAGTGGAGTCGAGCTGTGGTTAGCAGGAAAGCTTTTACCTGGTCATACTTTCAGAGGGGAATGAGCCTGCTCGTCAGGCTGGCTCCAAAGGGATTGAAGCCCTCTGGCCAAGAGCGGGGAACCAACAGCCCTGGGAATCAGCTCCAGGAAACAAATTCTGTCTTGATTTCTAGCTCCCTAGAACTGGACTGTGGGTAGATTCATTTAGCTTCAAGTCTCTATCTTCAGTGACAGGGCTTCAGATTTAAAGTATGGCTTTGAACATGCACCTGCCCCACTGATGGGTCTAGAATGTGTTTCACAAAGCCCGTGAGACATGTGACAAGAGTTCAGTAATACTTGGCACTAATCATATACTTAGGTAGTAATTTTTAATAGAGCTGTTTTTTAAAAATCTGTCAAGAACTATGCTTAGGAATATTACCAGGATCAAGAATTATTTGTCTCTTTGTATGTTTTTCTGTATGCATTCTTTCAGTAGACTTTTATTGACAGTTTACTATCTGAAACTAAAAAATACAAAACAGAGGACCATAGGGGAAGGGAGGGAAAAATGAGACAAGACGAAATCAGAGAGGGGGACAAAACGTAAGAGACTCTTAATCATAGGAAACTGAGGGTTGCTGGAGGGGAGGTGGGTTGGGGAGATGAGGTAGCTGGGTGATGGGCATTAGGAGGGCACATGATGTAATGAGCACTGGGTGTTACGCAACTGATGAATCACTGAATTCTACCTCTGAAACTAATAATACACTATATGTTAATTAATTGAATTTAAATACAAAAATAAAAATAAAATACATACAGGTATGGCCTCAGCCCCCAGTTTGTCACTGGTTGGGGAGGAGGCAAGGTAAAAGATTGTTGGATACATGAGGGAGGGTTGATCAGAGAGAGCTTTGCAGAGGTCTTGAACTGTGTGGACAGTGGATTGATGGGCCCAGTGGCTGCACTGGGGGCTAGATGGTGGCGGTGTGGCTGTGGTCACGGCAGTGTGCAAGGTGATGGTGGCCAAAAGTAAGAGTGGTAATAGGGATGGACAGATGTGGACGGATTCTGGTGCTGTTAATAAAGCTGAGCAGACAGGACGTGAGGGGCAGGGAGTAGTTAAGAATGACTCATGGGTAAAGGGAGGTGGGCGGGTGAAATGGGTGATTGGGGATTAAGGAGGGTACGTGTGATGAACACTAGGTGTTGTATGGAAGTGTTGAATCACTGTATTGTACACCTGAAACTAATATTACACTGCATGTTAACTAACTGGAATTTAAATAAAAACAACAACAACAAAAAAAGAAGAATGACTCCTGGGTGTCTGCTGTTGGGGCTGACCATCAAGTCAGAGCCCAGAGGAGGGTGAACAGGTTTGGTGGGGGAACAGGGCAGTGATGAGCTGATTTTGAAATGTGAATTTGGAGGATGTTAGGAACTTTCCAATGAGGTGGCCAGGAGGCTGTTTGGGTGTCCAGGCCTGGAGCTCTGAATAGAGATCTGGAGTGACAAGCCATTTGGGGATCATCCTCTATATTGCTGGACGTGCCATGAGTGGGAGAGCTCGACCAGGGAACACAGGTCTCGTGAGGAGGGAAGAGGACCCTGCCCGAAGAGGACTTGCGGAAGAGCTGCCAGAGAGTGGTTGTTTGGCCTGGAACTCGTTTCTGCTAATTTCCAGGTTTCAGTATAAATGACACTTCCTGAGGGGAGCAGTCTTCTCTGACCCTGTCTGAATGTGAGTAGATGTTCCTGCTGGGTTCCCTTCAGGCCTGTGGCCTGTCCTCCAAACGCAGCACCTCGCACACGTCTTCCTTACAGCTTGGACTGTGGCCGACTCCTGTGTGCTCCGGGAAGGCAGAGGCGGTGTGTTCTCTCCTGGATTCATGGTGCTGGAATACAGCATGAGAAGTGATAGTTCGGTCAGTGAAAGAGTCTGTGAAAGGGCAGGAGGCAGAGTCCTGGAGATGGATGTGGTCAGCAGGCAGAGGCAGGTTGTATTGTGGTGAAGAATACAAGTCTGGTCAGGCAGACTGAGGCTCAAGTCCCACTTCACTTAACCTTGTCAGCCTCATTTTCCTCATCTGTAAAATGAGAACACTGATGGCTGTTAACAGAGTTGTGAGGATTACATGAGATGACGCAGTCTTTATTTTGTCAGCTTCTGGAATTTATTGCACTTTGCCCAGTATTCCAATTATTACTTTTTATTTGTCTGAAGTTAGGGAGGGCAGAAGTCAATTCTTATTTATCTTTTTATCCTCAGCATTTGGTGTTTAGGCTGTCGGGGAGCTGTTTGTTGAAATGGATTGGTATGTATTTGAGATGGCTCACCTTGCTGCTCTGAGTAACCAGACACAGCCTGAGTGTTGACTCACGGCTGTCGCTCCTCGGGCTCACTGGAGCCCTGTGCTTTGGGCCACTCCTCAGAAATCTAGTTCTGAGAAGAGATCACAGTGACACCTTGTTAATGTCAGGCCAGCTGTGTGGTACAGCTTGTGGTATCCCCACTGTCTCCTCGGGGCCATAAGCTTGCTGAAGAATCGGTGGCAGTTCTCAATCTTGTCTGGCATAGATTGCCCCTGCATAGGAGCACTTCTGGCTGGGGGGGGGGGG